>NC_057808.1:17902450-18051612 GCF_018294505.1 Triticum aestivum | reverse complement strand
CGCTATATCCCCGAAACTAATAAGACCATCCCTTTGTTTAATTCCCGCCTACATGCACCATCGATATATAGTAGTCTTCCTTGGTGTCTCTCGAACAAACACGTTCTCTCGATGTCGACTAATCTCACATGCACACACCTTCTCTTCCCTCTCTACGGGCGTTTTCTCTCTCGCACCCCATCGTTGGTGGCCTCTGCCATACACATCACCTCTCTATGATGAAGCCATGCACACTTAAATTACATCCACCACCGAAGACCCCGCGACACACACACACACACACACAAACAAACAAACACACACACATGCAAGCGCGCACACACACACAGTAAGACTCCATCACAATGATATGTCTTCAACGTATCTATAATTTATGAAGTATTCATGTTGTTATATTATCTATCTTGGATGTTTAATGGGCTTTATTATACACTTTTATATGATTTTTGGGACTAACCTATTAACCTAGAGCCCAGTGCCAGGTTCTGTTTTCTCCTTGTTTTAGAGTATCGCAGAAAAGGAAAACCAAACGGAGTCCAATTGACGTGCAACTTGATGGAGATAATTTTTGGACCAGAAGAAGCCCACGGAGTACCGGAAGTAGGCCAGAAGAGTCCCGGGCTGCCCACGAGGGTGGGGGGCGCGCCCACCCCCCTAGGGCGTGCCCCCCTGCCTCGTGGATAGCCCGGAAACCCCCCTGACGTGAAATCAACGCCAACACCTCTCATATATACCCAAACTTCCAGAAAGAAACCTAGATCGGAAGTTCCGCCGCCACAAGCCTCTGTAGCCACGAGAAATCAATCTAGGCCCTCTCCGGCACCCTGCCGGAGGGGGCCATCATCACCGGTGGCCATGGAGGAGTATCCCGGAGAGGCCATCATCGCCATGAAGGCCAAGGACCAGAGGGAGAACCTTTCCCCATCTAGGGGGGCATGGAGGAGGAAGCACAAGGGGGAGAACCTCTCCTCCTCTCTTCCGGTGGCGCCGGAGTGCCATCGGGAGGGGAATCATCGCCACGGTGATCGTCTTCATCAACATCACCATCCTCATCTCTTTTACGCGGTCCACTCTCCCGCACTCCGCTGTAATCCTTACTTGAACATGGTTCTTTATGCTACATATTATGATCCAATGATGTGTTGCCATCCTATGATGTTTTGAGCAAATATCTTTTGTCCTTGGGTTGATTGATGATATAGATTGGTACGAGTTGTATGTTTTATTTTGGTGCTGTCCTATGGTGCCCTCCGTGTCGCGCAAGCGTGAGGGATTCCCGCTGTAGGGTGTTGCAATACGTTCATGATTCACTTATAGTGGGTTGGTGAGTGACTGAAACACAAACCCGAGTAAGAGGGATTGTTGTGTATGGGAATAAAGAGGACTTGATGCTTTAATGCTATGGTTGGGTTTTACCTTAATGATCTTTAGTAGTTGCGGATGCTTGCCAGAGTTCCAATCATAAGTGCATATGATCCAAGTAGAGAAAGTATGTTAGCTTATGCCTCTCCCTCATATGAAATTGCAATGACGACTACCGGTCTTGTTAATAATTGCCTAGGACAATTCCGCACACCGATCCACCATTATTCCACACTCGCTATTTATAATATTTAGTAATATATTCTAAATTTATGATAACAGCACCTACTTTTATATTTTAGCTCTCCGATATTATACAAACTTATCCTCTTCATACCCACAACGTAGTTTTATTTCTCGTTTCTAGTTGGAAGCAAACGTTTGGTGTGCGTAGAGTCGTATCAGTGGCAGATAGGGCTTGAGAGAATATTGATCTTACCTTTAGCTCCTTGTGGGTTCGACACTCCATACTTATCACTTCCACCTTTGGAAATTGCTACGATGATTCCTTGCACTTGGGGATTATCAAGCTCTTTTCTGGCGCCGTTGTCGGGGAGCAATAGCGTGGGGTTGATATTCTCGTGTGTGCTTGTTTGCTTTCTTCACTAAGTAGATTTTGTTTTTCCTTTTTGTTTTTGTTTAGTTGTGGGTGAAACATACAAAAAAAATTAAAATAAAAAAATTATTACTTGCCTCTCATGCCTAAAAAGTTTTTCAAAAAGAGAAGTGATTGGAAAGTTATGCATTGAAGAAGTGAGGGTCGACCTTGAGCACTTCTGTTCATGCTCACGGAAACAATGTAGAATTTTTCATGGAAGTTTCTCTGTAAATAATTATCCCCTTGTATATATCCATTGTATTATAAAAATAAATGTGCCAAGCTTTGGTTTTAGGATGATTAGATTGCTTGTTTGCTATGTGCAGAACAAAAACAGAAACTTTGGCTGTAGTGCATGATTTTTCATTTTTTTACTGGAAGGTCAAATGGGTCTAAAACTTTTTTCACATTACTTCCGTACAAATTATTCAAATTTTCAAATTTATTTCATAATTTTAGGAGTTACAGAAGTTTTCTAAACTTCCAGATTACTACAGACTGTCCTGTTTAAGACAGATTCTGTTTTTGATGCATTGATTGCTTGTTTTGATGAAACTATTGATTTCTATCAGTGGATTAAGCCATGTAAAAGTTATATTACAGTAGATAAAATGCAAAAACAAAATATGAATTGGTTTGCAACAGTACTTATAGTAGTGATTTGCTTTGTTATACTAACGGATCTCACAAAGTTTTTGTTAAGTTTTTATGGATGAAGTGTTCGAAGAACGAGGAGTTACCGATGTGAGAAGAATAAAGAGAGGCAAGAGTTCAAGCTTGGGGATGCCCAAGGCACCCCAAGTAAATATTTCAAAGGATACTCAAGCATCTAAGCTTGGGGATGCCCCGGTTGCATCCCATCTTTCTTCTTCAACAAATATCGGTATACCTCGGTTTTTGTTTTGTTCACATGATTTGTGTCCTTTGTGTTTTTCTTTTTCTTTAAGAACCATGCCAGTATGAGATGTCCCTTCATCAATTTATAGAATACTTCATGTGCTTCACTTATATCTTTTAACTACGATCTTATAGAATTACTCTTTGTGCTTCACTTAAATCTTTTGAGTATGGTTTTATAGAATGCTTCGTGTGCTTCACTTATATATTTTGAGCTTGGATATTGGTTAGTCTATGTTAATTGTAGAATGCTCCATGAACTTCACTTATATCTTTTGAAGTATGAATAATACTATCATTTAAAGTGGTTTGGAAGAGTGTCAACTTTAGGAATTAGTGATCCCACTATTTTGGAGGGTGTTGAATCTTAGTGTGATATTTATGAAAGTGGATTTGGAAGAGTGTCAACTTTAGCTAGTAATGATTCCACTATTTAGGAAGAGGTTACAATTGAGTATGAGAACAAATTTTCTATCCATGATGCTACTGAAAATTATTATGAGGGAGGAATACATGCTTGTAGGAGTTGCAATAATATCAAGTTTCCTCTCTATGTGCTTAAAGTTTTGAAGTTATACTTGTTTTGCCTTCCTATGCTAGTTGATTGTTGTTCTTATAAATTGTGTGCTCACAAAATCCCTAGGCATAGGAAGTAGGTTATATTTAAATGTGCTAGTCATATTCTTCAAGATTCTCTCTTTGTGCTTCAATTCCTATCTTTTATGTGAGCATCATTGAAATCATCATGCCTAGCTAAAAGGCATTAAAGAAAAGCGCTTGTTGGGAGACAACCCAGTATTTACCCTTACTGTTTTTGTGTGTTTAAATGATTAATCTACTGTAGTAATCATGTTTTATATCTTTTGTTTCAATAAAGTGCCAAGTAAGACCTTTGGGAAGACTTGGGTGAAAGTTAATGTGATCTTGCTGTAAAAAACAGAAACTTTGCGCTCACGAGATTAGCTGTCATTTTTTACAGAAGAGTGATTTTGAGTTGATTATTTTTTCAGAAGATTAATAGACAAATTCCTCACGTCCACCAATTTATTTCATAATTTTTGGAGTAGCAGAAGTATGGTTTATGTTCAGATCATTACAGACTGTTCTGTTTCTGACAGATTCTGTTTTCATTGCATAGTTTGCTTGTTTTCTAATTTCTATGACTTATATTTCTCAATATAAATTGTAGAAATGATATGGTACAGTAGATATTGTGTGGGAACAATTATGAACCTTGTCTTAGACAGTACCAAAGTGGATGGTTTACTCTTTATCATACTAACCTATCTCACGAAGTTTTGTTAAGTTTTGTGTGATTGAAGTTTTCAAGCTTTGGGTGAGATATCGATATGAGGAGAATAAGGAGTGGAAAGACCCTAATCTTGGGGATGACCAAGGCACCCCAAGGTAATATTCAAGGAAGACTCAAGTACCTAAGCTTGGGGATGCCCCGGAAGGCATCCCCTCTTTCGTCTTCAAAACTATCGGTATACCTTACTCGGAGCTATATTTTTATTCGTCACATGATATGTGTTTTTCCAGCGTATTTTCAATTTTACTTGATGTTTGAATAAAATCATTGGATCTGGAATATTGAATGAAAAAGAATCCTCCCATGGCTAGTTAATTATTTGACTACTCAGTGTTCTTCACTCATATCTTTTGGAGTAGTTTGTCATTTACTCATGTGCTTCACGTATATCCTATGAGTAAATGGTTGAATAAATTGAATGTCATAAATCTGAATCTATATATGTTTCATATGCTTATAATATGGGGAGTAATGACTTCACACAGAATAAGTATAGGTAGTAAACTTGTTGAAAGTTAGCAAACATAGAATTGGTCACTTGAACAATTCATGAAAGAATATTGAAGGGAGAGGGATTTCACATATAAATATACTATCTTGGACATCTTTTGTAATTGTGAGCACTCATTAAAATATGACATGCTAAAAGGTTGATGTTGGACAAGGAAGACAACGTAATGGGTTATGTTTTCTTATATCTGAAATAAAGTATATTGTCATGGATCGCCCAACACGTTGAGCTTGCCTTTCCCCCTCATGCTAGCCAAATTCTTTGCACCAAGTAGAGATACTACTTGTGCTTCCAAATATCCTTAAACCAAGTTTTGCCATGAGATTCCACCATACCTACCTATGGATTGAGTAAGATCCTTCAAGTAAGTTGTCATCGGTGCAAGCAATAAAAATTGCCCTCTAAATATGTATGATTGACTAGTGTGGAGGAAATAAGCTTTATACGATCTTGTGATGTGGAAGAAATAAAAGCGACGGACTGCATAATAAAGGTCCATATCACAAGTGGCAATATAAAGTGACGTTCTTTCGCATTAAGATTTTGTGCATCCAACCCTGAAAGCGCATGGCAACCTCTGCTTCCCTCTGCGAAGGGCCTAACTTTTACTTTTATCTCTTAACCTTATGCAAGAGTCATGGTGATTTTCACCTTTCCTTTTTACATTTTATCTTTTGGCAAGCACCTTGTGTTGGAAAGATTTTGATATATATATATCCAATTGGATGTAAGGCATCATGAACTATTATTGTTGACATTACCCTTGAGGTAAAAGGTTGGGAGGCGAATCTATAGCCCCTATCTTTCTCTGTGTCTGATTAAAACTTTGAACCCATAAATATCGCGTGAGTGTTAGCAATTGTGAAAGACTAAATGATAGTTGAGTATGTGGAGTTTGCTAAATCAAAGCTCTGACATAGACTCTTCCTGAAAATAAGATGAATTGTAATTGTTTGATGACTGATAACACAGTTTGTTAGTTTCCAAGAAAGTTTATGATCTATACCTTAACACGTGAATTGCTTGTTACTTGATCATGAAAAGTTTTATGAGATGAGCTATTGTTATGACATATAATGATGCTAGAAAAAGTGATTAGAATTATCATTGATCAAACTTAAGCACTTGCTAGCATTCACACTTCATAAATTATTTCTTTTATCATTTACCTACTCGAGGACGAGCAGGAATTAAGCTTGGGGATGTTGATACGTCTTCAACGTATCTATAATTTATGAAGTATTCATGCTGTTATATTATCTATCTTGGATGTTTAATGGGCTTTATTATACACTTTTATATGATTTTTGGGACTAACCTATTAACCTGGAGCCCAGTGCCAGTTTCTGTTTTCTCCTTGTTTTAGAGTATCGCAGAAAAGGAAAACCAAACGGAGTCCAATTGACGTGCAACTTGACGGAGATCATTTTAGGACCAGAAGAAGCCCACGGAGTACCGGAAGTAGGCCAGAAGAGTCCCGGGCTGCCCACGAGGGTGGGGGGGGGGGCGCGCCCACCCCCCTAGGGCATGCCCCCTGCCTCGTGGACAGCCCGGAAACCCCCTGACATGAAATCAACACCAACACCTCTCATATATACCCAAACTTCCAGAAAGAAACCTAGATCGGAAGTTCCGCCGCCGCAAGCCTCTGTAGCCATGAGAAATCAATCTAGGCCCTCTCTGGCACCCTGCCGGAGGGGGCCATCATCACTGGTGGCCATGGAGGAGTATCCCGGAGAGGCCATCATCGCCATGAAGGCCAAGGACCAGAGGGAGAACCTTTCCCCATCTAGGGGGGCATGGAGGAGGAAGCACAAGGAGGAGAACCTCTCCTCCTCTCTTCCGGTGGCGCATGAGTGCCATCGGGAGGGGAATCATCACCACGGTGATCGTCTTTATCAACATTACCATCCTTATCTCTTTTACGCGGTCCACTCTCCCGCACCCCACTGTAATCCTTACTTGAACATGGTGCTTTATGCTACATATTATGATCCAATGATGTGTTGCCATCCTATGATGTTTTGAGTAGATATCTTTTGTCCTTGGGTTGATTGATGATATAGATTGGTACGATTTGTATGTTTTATTTTGGTGCTATCCTATGGTGCCCTCCGTGTCGCGCAAGCGTGAGGGATTCCCGATGTAGGGTGTTGCAATACGTTCATGATTCGCTTATAGTGGGTTGGTGAGTGACTGAAACACAAACCCGAGTAAGAGGGATTGTTGCGTGGGAATAAAGAGGACTTGATGCTTTAATGCTATGGTTGGGTTTTACCTTAATGATCTTTAGTAGTTGCGGATGCTTACTAGAGTTCCAATCATAAGTGCATATGATCCAAGTAGAGAAAGTATGTTAGCTTATGCCTCTCCCTCATATGAAATTGCAATGACGACTACCGGTCTTGTTAATAATTGCCTAGGACAATTCCGCACACCGATCCACCATTATTCCACACTCGCTATTTATAATATTTAGTAATATATTCTAACTTTATGATAACAGCACCTACTTTTATATTTTATCTCTCCGATATCATACAAAGTTATCCTCTTCATACCCACAATGTAGTTTTATTTCTCATTTCTAGTTGGAAGCAAACGTTCGGTGTACGTAGAGTCGTATCAGTGGCAGATAGGGATTGAGAGAATATTGATCTTACCTTTAGCTCCTTGTGGGTTCGACACTCCATACTTATCACTTCCACCTTTGGAAATTGCTACGATGATTCCTTGCACTTGGGGATTATCACACACACACACACTAAGACTCCATCTATCTCTCTCTCCCACACACATACACACACACACACACTGAGACTCCATCTCACACACACATGCTCTAGGCGGAGCATTTGTTCCTACCACCCTTCATCCACCCTTACCCGTATGATAAACAATCACCTTAATTTACTTGTACAACATGGACAAATTCCACTTTACTTTAGTAGTTAGCAAACTTATCATTACCCTTATAAAAAACTGAGTTGGCGATGATGGTGTGCCTGCCATCTTGGAATATAGACCGTCTGATCTATATCTAACGGATAGAAAGCAAACTATGATAATTTTACAAAAGATAGTCGCGCCTCTCTCCACATCCTTATCTCCCACACCTCATTGCTGAGCAATTAAAAAAGAAAGTCTCCGGAACAACCAAGCATGGTGGTCGCTGCCGCCTGCCGGCGCCGTCCATCCCCATGCCTCCGCCCATTTCGACCACCAGTCACCACCACGCTCCACTCCTCCTCACCTTATCTCTCATCTTTCATTTTTTCGATGACATACTCGAGATACCGGTTTTCCGATAAAATTCTCGAAATATCATTAGTTTTTACACATGGGATTACTCCTGCATGGGTAAATCACAGCATGTGTTTTGTAAAAAAATGCATATTGATGTTCCGTGCAATGCACGAGCATCTTGCTTGTAATTATATAACGCAAATCACGAGCAGGAAGTGACATTTTTTTACACAACCACGTTAACATGGCCACGTAAATCACTAGCTAAAGTAAATACCATTATACTTATATCCCGATGCAAAAGGTTGAGTACATGTCCGAAGAGTAGAGTCGCACACACGCACTCTGTCTCTCAGAATCTCACACACACACACACACACACACACACACCAGTTACGTGACGCCCACTTAAGCAGACACGTATGTTACAATTTCTGCACCCGCGGGTACACGTGATGCTGCGCATTTATTTAAGCCGGACGGCGAACCCAAACAGTAGCTGCATTCATTCCCCTCCCGCCGCCTCTTCTCTGGTCGCCGTCGCCCGGTAGCCATGGCCCGGCCGAAGGTAACAACATACTCCATACTCCCGCCGGAGCGGCTGTTTAATCTGGAAATTTTAGTGGTCATGCATGCATCTTTTTGTGCTAGCACTCCTATATAAGGGTTGACCGGTCGCTTCCCGCGGACGTGCGCGGGCGGTGGAAGAGGAAGCAGAAGGGAAGCAGGCTGTGGAGTAACGTTTTTTACCACAATTTCTTAGGAAACTGAGTGCAATAATTGAGTAGTTTTGCAAACTACCAGTACTACACATGAAACGGTTCAAAACCTATACTCCCTTGCCAGCGCGCGCTTCCCGCGTGAAACGGTCAGCGTCGCCCTGGAGCATCAGTGCCACATTAATGCCCGGCCAGAGCGGAGGCGACCTCTCACTGGCGCCGGCTTTGAAGCGGCGCGACGGCCGAGAGAGCGCCGCTTCCCGGTGCACCGACTGCTCCGCGTCGAGGCTGGCCATCGACCGGGGTGATGCCCCCCTTCCGTTTCGCACTCTAATCTGGTGCATGACACGTATTACGTCGACCCGGATGCTGCTGGCTGTCCCACATGTCGGCGAAGTAGTACATAGTAGTAAGAAGAAGCAAAGAATCATGCAGTATACTAGAGATTCCAACAAGTGACTAGACTACACCGCGTGTAGTATCTCAAATCTCCCTTCCGGTTTATAGGGCTCAAATCTCAAATCTCATCAACCAAGGCATTTTGCGACTGGAGGAATGTATCTCGTACTTTACAAAACTACCCTAATTAAACTCATGCATTAATTACGTAGTTTTCTCGTTTTCCTCTCCGCCTTGGTCACGGTGCACAATATTGACCACTCCTATATGACTAGCCGCTCTATCTACATGCGGGACATCAAAGCATCCAGGCCCGCGTGCCATCCACCAAATCACAGCGAGGTGCTACAGTCGAAACTCACCGGTCACCCCGGTGTGGCCGTCATGACCCGTCATATCACAAAACCCACACCTTTACCAGCAGTGGTAAAGTGGCCTCGAAGTTGGACTGGACGAAGCAACCATCATTTCACCGGAACGCTCGTTGAAGCCCTTTCTCCCCTTTCTTGAAGAAAACCTCACTCCACGCTACTCACTTCTACCATTTTTCTTCTGTACCGACAAAGGAAAGGTGGGAGAATCAGTGATGCTGCTATATTTTCATTCCAAGAATCTTCTTTTTGCGAAGCACCGACCGATTCTCACAGCCTATTCTTTTCCCGTTTTCATTGCGATTGTGGTTTCCTTTTGATTGATTTTTGTTTGTCAGTTTATTGATGGATCCTAGAGCACTAGGCAAAGAGTTGCCAGCGGACAACCCACTGGAGACAGCGATCTCCAGGAAGCGAGCACCGACCAACGAGTTGACCATGTTGGCGGGCCAACCCATGGATACGAAGAACTCCAAGAAACAAGCACTAGCCAAAGAGTTGACGGCGTTGGCGGACGAACTCCTCAAAGAAAGTTGGAAGAACAGCAAGGGCCCCACCGTTCCTACCCCAGAAACTATGATGGCCACCTTTGCGCGGCTCAAGGCCGAGTTTGAGGAGATAGTCGCCGTTGAGAAGCAGTATTCCCCTGGCAAGGTGATGGCCCCCATCGAGGACGAGGAGATGGCCCCCGAAGGGATGGGATCCCCCGGTGAGCAGCACAAGGTAAAAAATGAAAGTTGTGGTTTTTGATTATTTGCAATGTGCTTGCTAATATGTTAGGGTTGTGCAGGTGCCGGTGGACGTCCTTGATGATTCCGATGTCGCGGCCCGTCCTGTGGACAACACCCCAGAGATTGTTTTCGATGTCGCGGTCCGTCCTGTTGGCATCGCCCCGGAGATCAATTCCGATGCCGCTGTCCATCCTGTGGACATCGCCCCAGAGATCGATTCCGATGTCGCGGTCAGTCCTGTGGACATCGCCCCGGAGATCGAATCCCATGCCGCTGTCCGTGCTGTGGTCATTGCCCGAGAGATCGATGACAAGAAATAGTTGGTCGCGCTAATCCTTCAGGGTAGTTTGCATTGCCCTGTGTTTAATTACCAGAACGATGCGTGTTATCAAACCATCTTAGGGCTAGTGCATTGTCTTGTGTGGGCAGTACTTGCTAGTACTTTTGTTTGATAGTGAATCATGCGAACCCTCTCCGAGTTATGGAAACAGATGTATCCTCACCAGCTTTTGATGTAATATATGGCATGCTTAGATCCAAGTTTGAACTGTTTATCATATTAGCAGGGCTTATTTGATGATTCTTGGTGTTAGTAGGCTAGCTACTGTGCGAGCTATAGTACTTGCAAAACACTCACCGAAGAGAAATGTTGGGGCTGATGAGCTCGTGGTACGCTTATACTGATCCGTCGTTGATCGGCCAATAGCCCAAGCTCCTAAAATTGTAGGCTTAGCGATCAATCAGACAATAGTCGACACAGATACATTCAGGCCTCATTTGGTTCATAGGTTAGGAAAATCATAGCAAAAGTACAGAGACGTACAACACAAAATCATAGCAGTACAGAGACGTCCCTCCGTTTCAAAATAGATGAGTCAACTTTGTACTACTAACTTTGAAACGGAGGGAGTACAGATCCTAGGCGGGCTAGTTTGGCCTAGGGGGTTTTAGTGATATGATGTGGTACAGTGCTGTCCAGTCTTCGCGTGTGGTAGCAGTACTGCGGGTAGAGTAAGTTTTCTTGAAGAAGCAGAATTCAATGAAGTCATGATGGTTCCTTCGTCCGACTAACTTACAGTGGGAAAGGTTGAGCCTGCGCTACGACCGGGGTGGACCAGGATAATTTTGTGCATGGCAGGTGGACCAGGATGGTCGACGTCCCACATGTCGGCGAATGAAAGTATTCTTTACGATATAGTGGACGAGCAACGAGTATTCATTGTTTATTTTTGATGAAACCTATTGTCTCCACTGTTACGACGGAGGAGTGTGAAACACGGTAGCCTAGTGAACTTGGCATGTGCACCACTCCCTCCTTCCTCATGTAATACTACCATAGTGTTGACTATAAGGTTACAACTTTTTCTCACTTTCTCTCTATCTATTTCCTCTCAAATGTTTTTTACTGTTCTTTTTTTAGACACAATTGTTTTTTATGCCTCTTTTTTAGAATTAGTTTTTTTATACCTAGGAGCACGTGTAGAGACGAGCTCCTGCAGATCCCACTCCTTGACTTTGTCAATGCCTCTCTCTCCTCCACATAAGCGGGCTTGTCGAGAAGACAAGAGATGGTCTCTTAGCACAATATGTTTCACCATGTTTTTAGGAATAACTAGTTATTGCAGATAAGGCTAAGTGATGATCCATTGTACACATTTTTTTGTCATCTCTAAATTACATGCAAGACTTATGATAAGACTATCTTATCAACCATTGTACATGCCCTTTATAGCCCAGAATTTTACTGGTAGTACTTGCTATGAATGAGGGCAGCTGGCCTCTGAGGGGGGAGCGTGCGCGGGGAGGTGGTGGGGTGGGGGAGGGGTTCTGGTGGGCCAGGGCGGTAAGAAGCGGGCTTGGAAGCGGTGCGGACTCCCGCATGGCCCACCTCACATTATCACCACATATTTCTTGGAGTCCGTGCACGGCGGGCAGGCGATCTCTTCTCCCTCCCCCGTCTCTCTCCTCTCAGCCGATGCCCGCTGAGCGATTAGATTTCGGCTATCGACGGTTTATTCAATTGCAGTCCCACATGTCAGTGAAAATGCAAGACAACGCGTGTCCCCACTGGTGAGTGGCGTGCGAGCCGGACTGTCGGGGGTGCGACGTGAACGCGACGCGTACGAGTTGTAAGTGTGCCGCCTTTTCCTTTTGAACTTGCAAAGCGAAAAAATTTCGTGCGACCGATTGATAGAAATCTAGAACAAAATGGCAAGGGCGGTGCTTTCCCCCGCGTTAGGCGGGCTAGTTTGAGTGATATGACGTGCTACAGTGCCGTCCACTTGATCCATTTTTATGTAAGCAAGAGTCTACACTCTTATGTGGGAGGAGTGCGAAACACGGCGGATCTGATTTTGATCGAGGGATAACAATTCCCTGCGAAATAATGGAGCACTGTTAGCGATTATAGCATGATAGTTAGGGCATCTCCAGCGCTAGCCCTCAAATTTACACCGGCATCTGTCCGAGGACACTGGTGGATGCCATCCAATGCTGCCTGCATAACTTTCGACAACTATATGAACTAACCGGTCGAAATTCGTGCAAACAAAGCAAATTTCAAATTGACCGGATGAAATTCATTACATTTCGAGAACTTTTCCTGTAAACTGGATGAAATTCATTACATATTTCGCACAAACCGTACTAAAACCTACTGTAAAGCTAATCTAAACGATCGCCGGGCCCTGACCACCATGTCCGGCCCTGAACCCGAGAAAGCCGGCCATTGCCTTTGCCTCCTCCTTATCCGCCTCGATAACCTCCTCCTCCGGAGCACAAGGTTATGTAGATTTCCGCTTCCACGTCACCGTCAAGCGGCTAATCGGCCACCGATTTTTATCCCACCAAGCTTGGCGTCGACTGAGTGGAGGAGCGGTGGCCTTCCTGGGACCAGAGCGGTGGCAACCTACCGTGTACTACTCTTCCTCGGCCTCGTGGTCGTGGCGGCGGAGGGTGGCCGGGGGGGCGGCGATCTCCTTCGTCTGCTCCTGCGAGAGTACGTCCAAGAGAGCTTTGGAGCGCGCCCGGAGCGGAGCCACCGATGTCCTTCGTCTCCTCCTGCGACAGTACGTCCAAGAGAGCTTTGGAGTGCCCGGAGGCCATGGTTGGAGTGGTGCCAACAAAAGGAAGGGACCGGAGGAGAATGAGTGTGGGTCTTTGGCTATGGCTGGGAGCTGGGGCTCAAGTTAATATAGCGGGAGAATGGCAATGAGCCACGGCAGACAGATGGACGGCTGGCACCAGAGTAGGTTCGTCGGTAGCCGTGGTGTAACGCGGAGCAATCGCTTGCACCGGGATGCCGCGCGGGTGGCGCTCTCTCGGTCGTCGCGCTGCTGCAATGCCGGCGCCAGTGAGAGGTCACGTCGGGCGTGAATGCGGATGCTGCTTCAGTGACTTAACCGCAGGTGCTTTGTCTCACTGACATGTGGGCCCAACGAGCATTAAGCCCGCATGTCAGTGACACACCAACTGCACCTGCAGTTAAGGCCGGTGAATGCGGCATTGACGTTCTGGAGAGATGGTGATCGTTTCAGGCGGGAAGCGCGCGCTAGCGATGGAAGGGGTTTCGGTAGGCCAGGGCGGTCAGACGCTGGCGTGGTGGTAAAATGTGAACTCATGGATGACGAGCCTTTGAAGCGTATGCGGCACGTGTTGACAACCAGGCGTCCACGCAACCGCTCTTATCGCCAGCTAGCATTCGACGACCACCATTAGACACCACACAACCATACATAACTTACGAATAATGGACGAATCGATCAGACACACACTCGTGTGCAGTGGCACTATGATCAGTTGCTCACGATAGTACATACTTCGCACCATAGTACCCTCTCTAGCTAGGCTGTTTTATAGATTGTCGTTGTGATGGACAATATACATGAGCAAGGCGCCGAGTCACGAGTATGACCGTTGGTGTTGATCCAGGTGAATACATGCTCGGTGTTCGCGGAGGCCTCCAGCAAACGTCTAAACAGTAATATCACATACGCATAATTTTGGTTTTTATTTCTTTCTCCACTGACAGGTAGGCCCGCATAGATAGATAGATAAAGAACACAAGCTGATGAGGCGCATGCGGACTGTTTGACTGGTCAACCAGACAAATACAGAGCTATACGCTGAGCCAGTGACCGTATAATCACCATATCTCGTATACAACAATGATCAAAGTGAGCTATCAAGACAAGTTCAATGACCGCCAATGCATTTTACTCGGTAATAAATGACCAGGATTGAAGGGGAATCCAAATTTCCTTCGTCTTCTGTCCTTGAGCTCTTGACAAACCAATGCACTTTCCGGTTGTCCGGCCACTCCACCCCAGAGCTGTCACCAAGCGTCGTTCATGCCACCGCGCCGCACACTAACCGGTAAGGAAGCGATGGCATCCTGCCGCGCCGAGTTCTTCGCCGCCCACGACCGCACACAGAATGGTAGGCAAGCGGTGGCATCCCGCCGTGCCAAGTTCATCGCCGCTCGCAACCTCACACCTATGTGGGCGGAATTTGAAGCTGCCAAGGCCGAATGGGTGGTAGAGCAAGAGGCGGCCAAAGCCGCACAGAGGGAGCGGAAAAGTCAGAAAGCACTCAAGAAAAGAGAGGCCCGCCGCCGCAAGAAAGAAGAGGACGCACGCGCTACTGCGGAGAGGTCGGCGGAGATCCAAGCACGGTGGGGTGTCGCCGACAAAGTCGGGAAGGAGAACGACGGTGTCTGGCCAGCATGTGAGAAGTAGTAGTACTAGTAGTTAGTGTGTGTGTCTGTGGCGCCCGTACATTTGTTTAATTAATTACGAGCATGTAACAGTACTACTAGTTACTACTGTAGTTTCTAGAGCAAATTACCAGTACATTAGCCTAGACTCAATGGAAAAATTCCTATCCTATGCATCAAATGGCATATCTTTCTCTATAGGAATTGAGATGCATGTCATCTCACTTCCTATGATTTTCATATTCCTATAAAATTCCTATCCTATGAACCAAAGGAGGCCTCTGCTGGAGTAATACTGTAGCTAGCAGTACTATTGGTACAGTAGTTTTCTTCAAGAAGCGGAATTCAAAGTCATCATGGTTCCTTCGTCCGAGCAACTTCACAGTGGGTAAGGTTGGGCCTGTGATTTGATGGCTCATTAGTAATTACTGCGGCGCGACGACCGGGGTGAGTCTCCCTTGGAGTTCTGCGGGCATGGCAAGTGGACCAGGATGGTCGACGTCCCACATGTCGGCGAGTGGAAGTATTCTTTCCGATATCGAGGAGCAAGGAAACCGCGTGGTATAGTATCACTAGTGATTTATATTTATTTATTTTTCTAATGAATGCTAGCGTTTCAACTCTTACGACGAAGGAGTGCCAAACACACGGCACGTGCTGGATGTCGCACACGTCAGTGAAAGGAGTGGGACATGAACAACGTGGTAGAGCGTCTCCACTTCTGGGTCAGAGACCACACATAGTAGTACTACTGTACTAGTGGTATGAACGATACAAAATGCGACCCGGAGAGTGTCGGTGTGGAATGACACCTATGGGATCACAAGAATCCCTACTACGGTTGCCGGGGCACAGGGTTGCAAGAAGAGCAGGATCAGTAGTCAGCACAAGGATCGTTTACCCAGGTTCAGGCCGCAAGGATGCGTAAAACCCTAGTCCTACTTTGGTGGGTGTATTTCAGAGAGTTCTTGAGCTCTCGAACTAGCTGTGGTGAGCGTGTGGTTTGAAAGAGCCGAATCCTTCTCCAGTATGCCATGGGCCTCCTTTTATAGTCGAAAGGGGCTGCCACAGTGGCACACAGGAGGTGGAAAGGCGCACAGTGCTATGAGCTTATCGCTCGTATTACAGGACAAGTCGCATTTAATGCGCCGCTGAGGTGTCCCCTAGCTTTATCGGGCACGGGGGCGAGGCCCGTCCCGTCCGTCGCCGCTCCTCCTCGCTTCGACATGCGCCCTGGCCAGTGATGCGTGCGGCGCCATGTAGGCAGGTAGGCAGCTGAGGTGGCGCGGTGGTAGGGTCTTCACGAAGATCTGCATGCCGCCATGCAGGCGCTTGATGAGTTGGCCTGGGAGCTGCATGTTGCTATGCAGGTGCCTGCCCAGCTGGTTGGGTTGGCAGCTGCATGCGAACGGCGGTGGAAACTTGGTTGGTGCGGGCCTGACGGTGTCCCTGCTGGCGTCATCGGTGAGGGCCTTGCTGGGTGTCCCGGCAAGGGTCTCGCCGTGGCGCGCTGTCGTCCCCGGCAAGGATCTTGCCGGGGGGTCTTGTGGTTCCCCTCAGCAAGGATCTTGCCGAGGATCGCTGTCTTCTAATCCTCATCCGATCTTGAATATTCCTTGTCTTCACAAAGATATGCATGCCACCACAGAGGTGCCTCCCGAGCCCTGGCCCAACGTGGTTGATGGTGTTTGGGGACGTGGGCTCAAGGGTGGCTCGCTCTGTTCGTGTTTTGGGCGTGCTGCCCCGGCAAGGGTCTTGCCGGGGCCGCTGAGGCCGCCCCCGGCAAGGGTCTTGCCGGGGGAAACTGCTCCGCCCCTCTGCTTCTTTGCGTCCTTGGTCTTGGCGTTGCTCTGGCTATCTTGGGCTTCGGTTTTACCTTGGTTCACCTCCCCTGTTCTGCTTGGTGTGACCGTGGGCGCGGCTCCGACTGCCCGTGCACAGGTAAAGGGGTACAAAGGTGCGCCCCTTCTTTTGTACATCGACAGGAGCCCCCGGGCCTGGGCCACACATAAGCACGACACATTGTTGGGCCAGGCCCAAAACAGTGCGCGGGCAGGCGGGGCGGTTTTTACCGCGGTAAAACTTTTCGCGCGCTTTGCTTCCCATGACCCGTGCGCGGCGTGGAGGGGTGCGCGTGACGTGGGTGGCGTGCGTGGGGCAGTTCCCGCATGCATGCGTCACATCGTAGTAAAGAGGTGGCTCGCGCCTTCCCCATAAAAAGAGGGAGGCGTGGAGGCGCGGCTCATTTACCGCGCAGGGCCGGGTCGCGGTCTTCAAGGCGTCCACACCCCATGATCACGGGGTGGGGAGAGGTCGCCTCACCCGTCCCCTCGATTCTGCACGTTTGCCACGTGTCCTCCATGCGCTTGGGGTGGCAAGTGGTGGAGGCGGGAAACCGGGCCGTTGCTGGTTGGGGTAGCGGGTCGGTCCCGATCCCATGCGCCTCTGGTGGCTGGATTGGCCGAGCGGGGCGGCCGAGTTCCGACCCCGCCCCTTTATAAGGAGGGGGTAGGGGGATGGCATCCCGCACTCTTTTGTCATCTATCTCCTCTGGCTTCTGCGTCTTCCTTTTACTCGCCATGGAGAAAGGGAATCCTGGTCCCTCGACGGTGGCGGCGAGGGTTGCCGCTCGACAGCGCGTCCCTCCTCCTCCTGAGCCCGCGGTGGTGGAGCCGGCCGCAAGGGGAAGGGGGAGGGGGCGAGGCCGGGGCAGAAGTCGTGGTGCTCGGGGAAGAGGAGGACGGGGCGGCGCGCCGGCTTCGCCCCCGCCAATGATGCCCTTCCCGATGGAAGGCCATCTTGGAGACCAGTGATGACCCACAAGTATAGGGGATCTATCGTAGTCCTTTCGATAAGTAAGAGTGTCGAACCCAACGAGGAGCAGAAGGAAATGATAAGCGGTTTTCAGCAAGGTATTCTCTGCAAGCACTGAAATTATAGGTAACAGATAGTTTTGTGATAGGATAATTGGTAACGAGCAACAAGTAACAAAAGTAAATAAAGTGCAGCAAGGTGGCCCAATCCTTTTTGTAGCAAAGGACAAGCCTGGAAAAACTCTTATATAGAGAAAAGCGCTCCCGAGGACACATGGGAATTATCGTCAAGCTAGTTTTCATCACATTCATATGATTCGCGTTCGGTACGTTGATAATTGATATGTGGGTGGACCGGTGCTTGGGTGCCCTTACTTGGACAAACATCCCACTTATGATTAACCTCTATTGCAAGCATCCGCAACTACAACAAAAGTATTAAGGTAAACCTAACCATAGCATGAAACATATGGATCCAAATCAGCCCCTTACGAAGCAACGCATAAACTAGGGTTTAAGCTTCTGTCACTC
This sequence comes from Triticum aestivum, assembly GCF_018294505.1. Lineage (NCBI taxonomy): Eukaryota > Viridiplantae > Streptophyta > Magnoliopsida > Poales > Poaceae > Triticum > Triticum aestivum. The sequence continues at coordinate 18,033,408 of NC_057808.1, read as the reverse complement.
TAGCAACCCATCATCTACTTATTACTTCCCAATGCCTTCCTCTAGGCCCAAATAATGGTGAAGTGTTATGAAGTCGACGTTCACATAACACCACTAGGGGATAGACAACATACATCTCATCAAAGTATCAAACGAATACCAAATTCACATGACTACTAATAGCAAGACTTCTCCCATGTCCTCAGGAACAAACGTAACTACTCACAAAGCATATTCATGTTCATAATTAGAGGAGTATTAATATGCATAAAGGATCTGAACATATGATCTTCCACCAAATAAACCAACTAGCATCAACTACAAGGAGTAATCAACACTACTAGCAACCTACAGGTACCAATCCCAGACTTGGAGACAAGAATTGGATACAAGAGATGAACTAGGGTTTTGAGAGGAGATGGTGCTGGTGAAGATGTTGATGGAGATTTCCCTCTCCTGATGAGAGGAGCGTTGGTGATGACGATGGCGATGATTTCCCCCTCCCGAAGGGAAGTGTCCCCGGCAGAACAGCTCTGCCGAAGCCCTAGATTGGTTCCGCCAAGGTTCCGCCTCGTGGCGGCGGAGTCTCGTCCCGAAAGCTTGCTTATGATTTTTCTTCGGACGAAAGACTTCATATAGCAGAAGATGGCCACCAGAGGGCCAACAGGGGGCCCACGAGGTAGGGAGCGCGCCCAGGGGGGTAAGGCCCGCCCCCACCCTCGTGGCTAAGTGGGGCCCCCTCTGACGTACTTCTTCCGCTCAATATTTTCTATTATTTCCAAAAATAACTTTTGTGGAGTTTCAGGACTTTTGGAGTTGTGCAAAATAGGTCTCTAATATTTGCTCCTTTTCCAGCCCTGAATTCCAGCTGCCGGCATTCTCCCTCCTTATGATGACATAATGTGTAATAACAGCCCATAATGCAATAAATATCGATATAAAAGCATGATGCAAAATGGACGTATCAACTCCCCCAAGCTTAGACCTCGCTTGTCCTCAAGCGAAAGCCGATAACGATAAATATGTCCACATGTTAGAGGTAGAGGTGTCGATAAAATAAAATACGGACATGAGGGCATCACGATTATTCTCATAACAACAACGTAAAAGGATATTGTCATATGATTTCTTATGCTCAAGTAATAATATATTCACAATGCGAAGTATGAATCAGAAACTTTATTGAGAACCAACCAACTATAATCTCAGTCATTGAAGCAATTGCAATTTATCATGACATCAGAAAGAGTCTATGTCAGAGCTTTCTAGCAAGTCCACATACTCAACTATCATTTAATCTTTCATAATTGCTAACACTCACGCAATACTTGTGGTTACGGAGTTTTAGTCGGACACAGAGAAAGATAGGGACTTATAGTTTCGCCTCCCAACCTTTTACCTCAAGGGTAATGTCAACAATAATAGTTCATGCTAACTCACATCCAATTAGATATATCTATCAGGGTCTTTCCAACACACTGTGCTTGCCAAAGGATAAAATATAAAAAGGAAAGGTGAAGATCACCATGACTCTTGCATAAGGTAGAAGATAATAATAAAAGATAGGCCCTTCGCAGAGGGAAGCAGAGGTTGCCACGCGCTTTCAGGGTTGGATGCACAAAATCTTGATGCGAAAGAACGTCACTTTATATTGCCCCTTGTGATATGAACCTTTATTATGCAGTCTGTCGCTTTTATTTCTTCCACATCACAAGATCGTATAAAGCTTATTTCCTCCACACCAATCAATCATACATATTTAAAGAGCAATTTTTATTGCTTGCACCGATGAAAACTTACTTGAAGGATCTTACTCAATCCATAGGTAGATATGGTGGACTCTCATGGCAAAACTGGTTTAAGGGTTTTTGGAAGAAGCACAAGTAGTATCTCTACTTGGTGCAAAGAATTTAGCTAGCATGAGGGGGAAAGGCAAGATCAACATGTTGGATGATCCATGACAATATACTTTATCTCAGATATAAGAAAACATAACCCATTACGTTGTCTTCCTTGTCCAACATCAACTCTTTAGCATGTCATATTTTAATGAGTGCTCCCAATCATAAAAGATGTCCATGATAATATATTTATATGTGAAACCTCTCTTTCTTTATTACTTCCTATTAATTGCAACGATGACCAAAGCTATGTTTGTCAACTCTCAACAATTTTTAATCATCATACTCTTCCTATGTGAAGTCATTACTCTCAATAAGATCAATATGATCTCTTTATTTCTTTTTATTCTTTTATTCACTCAAGATCATGGCAAAACAATCAAGCCCTTGACTCAACACTAATCTTTATTATATAGCTCACAGACTCGATTACATAGAGGGATCATAAAGCAAAACTCAAAACTAGATCATACCAAAACTTTATTCTACTAGATCAAGATACTACTAATAGGATCGAACTAAGAAAAACGGTAAAGATAGGAGTGTGATGGTGATACGATACCGGGGAACCTCCCCCAAGCTTGGCAGTTGCCAAGGGGAGTGCCCATACCCATGTGATTATGTCTCCTTTGTTGAAGAAGAAGGCGATGATTTAGTTGATGGCGTAGTCTTCTTCCTTAATTTGCGCTTGAGGACAGAATTTTGATCCCTCAAGTCATCAATTTCCTGCTCCAGGGTTAATATCTTTTTGCATAATTCCTGCTTCTTTTCCTGCAAGAGACGAAAAGGGATAAACTCGATCTTAAATTTCTTTGCTCTATCAGGGAGACTCGACTTTTTGAACTCCACATGCATGTCCCCAGGTTGAGGTAATGGGACTTCATCTTCATCTGAGCTCGTCTCCTCCTTTCTCTTGGGCTCATAGTCCTCTTCTTCTTCCATAGTCCAACCACAATGCTCCACATCTCCATAGACCTTGGGATTTGTAAGGTAATCAGCCACATAGCTTTCTCCTTCAGAATCCTGGGACGACATGTTGCTCTAATCTGCAGCAGGACAACTCGAAACAAAAACAGAGGATATTTGCATGATAGAGGAGTCAAAACCTTCGGGAGAATATATAATGAATTTTTACCGACCAAAATACGTATCATGCAAGAAAACGGAGTCCGGAGAGCACACGAGGTGCCCACGAGGTAGGGGGTGCGCCCAGTAGGGTAGGGCGCGCCCTCCACCCTCGTGGAGGCCTCGTGGCCTTCCCGGACTGCTTCTTATTTTTCTATTTTTCTAAATATTCCAGAACGAAGAAATATTGCCATAAAAACTATTTTGGAGTCGGTTTACTTACCGTACTACATACCTATTCATTTTCGGAGTCTGAAACGTTCCGAAAAGTGTCCGTTATGTATTCCTCCAGGGTTACGGTTTCAATAACATTGGTTTCAACATTTATGGGATTACCTGAGATATAATGTTTGATTCTTTGACGGTTCATCACCTTCGGATTTGTGCCTTCGAAGTTGTTGATTTTTATGGCACCGGAACGATAGACCTCCTCGATAACGTAAGGACCTTCCCATTTAGAGAGAAGTTTTCCTGCAAAAAATCTTAAACGAGAGTTGTATAGCAATACATAATCACCTACATTAAACTCACGCTTTTGTATCCTTTTGTCATGCCATCTTTTAACTTTTTCTTTAAACAACTTGGCATTTTCATAGGCTTGTGTTCTCCATTCATCAAGTGAGCTAATGTCAAATAACCTCTTCTCACCGGCAAGTTTGAAATCATAATTGAGCTCTTTAATAGCCCAATAAGCCTTATGTTCTAGTTCGAGAGGTAAGCGACATGCTTTTCCATAAACCATTTTATACGGAGACATAACCATAGGATTTTTATATGCAGTTCTATAGGCCCATAATGCATCATCAAGTTTCTTGGACCAATTCTTTCTAGATCTATTAACAGTCTTTTGCAAAATTAATTTGAGCTCTCTATTGATCAATTCTACCTGACCACTAGACTGCGGATGATAAGGAGATGCAATTCTATGATTAACATCATACTTAGCAAGCATTTTACGAAAAGCACCATGAATAAAATGTGAACCACCATCAGTCATTAAATATCTAGGGACTCCAAACCTCGGAAAAATAACTTCTTTAAGCATCTTAATAGAAGTGTTATGATCAGCACTACTAGTTGGAATAGCTTCTACCCACTTAGTAACGTAATCAACAGCAACTAAAATATGTGTGTAACCATTAGAGGCAGGAAAAGGTCCCATATAATCAAAGCCCCAAACATCAAATGGTTCAACAACAAGTGAATAGTTCATAGGCATTTCTTGACGTCTACTAATATTACCAATTCTCTGACATTCATCACAAGACAAGACAAACTTACGGGCATCCTTGAAGAGAGTAGGCCAATAAAAACCGGATTGCAAATACCTTATGTGCAGTTCTATCTCCAGCGTGGTGTCCTCCATAAGCCTCGGAGTGACACTTGCGTAGGATCTGTTCCTGTTCATGCTCAGGTACACAACGTCTAATAACACCATCTACTCCTTCATTATAAAGATGTGGGTCATCCCAAAAGTAATGCCTCAAATCTTAGAAAACCTTTTTCTTTTGTTGATATGTGAAACTAGGTGGTATAAATTTAGCAACAATATAATTAGCATAATCAGCATACCATGGAGCAGTACGAGAAGTATCTATGACATTTAATTGCTCATCAGGAAAACTATCATCAATAGGTAGTGGGTCATTAAGAACATTTTCTAACCTAGACAAGTTGTCTGCAACGGGGTTCTCAGCTCCCTTTCTATCAATAATATGCAGATCAAATTCTTGTAGCAAGAGAACCCATCTAATAAGTCTAGGTTTAGCATCTTTCTTTTCCATAGGATATTTAATAGCAGCATGATCAGTGTGAATAGTTACTTTAGAATCAACAATATAAGGTCTGAACTTATCACAAGCAAATACGACTGCTAAGAATTCCTTTTCAGCAGTGGCATAATTTCTTTGAGCATTGTCTAGAGTCTTACTATCATATTGAAAAAACATTTAATTTCTTATCAACTCTTTGCCCTAGAACAGCACCTAGAGCATAATCACTAGCATCACACATAATTTCAAAGGATAAATTCCAATCAGGTGGCTGAACAATAGGTGCAGAGATCAATGCTTTCTTAAGTAATTCAAATGCTTCTACACAATCATCATCAAAAACAAAATGGTATATCTTTTTGTAATAAATTAGTCAGAGGCCGAGAAATTTTTGAGAAGTCCTTAATGAACCTCCTATAAAATCTGGCGTGACCAAGGAAACTTCTTATACCTTTGATGTCCTTGGGACATGGCATCTTTTCAATAGCATCAACCTTGGCTTTATCAACTTCAATACCTCTTTCAGAAACTTTGTGCCCCAAGACAATACCTTCATTAACCATAAAGTGGCACTTTTCCCAATTCAAGACAAGATTAGTTTCTTCACATCTCTGCAAAACTCGATTAAGGTTGCTCAAGCAATCATCAAAAGAGGATCCATAGACGGAAAAATCGTCCATGAAGACCTCACAAATCTTTTCACAAAAGTCAGAGAATATAGCCATCATGCATCTTTGAAAGGTAGCAGGTGCATTATATAAACCAAAAGGCATACGTCTATAAGCAAAAGAACCAAAAGGGCAAGTAAAAGTAGTCTTTGATTGATCATTGGCTGACACAGGTATTTGAGAAAAACCGGAATAACCATCTAGAAAGTAAAAATGTGTATGTTTGGATAATCTTTCTAGCATTTGATCGATAAAAGGCAAGGGGTAATGATCCTTTTTAGTAGCCTTATTTAATTTGTGGAAATCAATTACCATCCTATAACCTGTAATAATTCTTTGTGGGATCAATTCATCTTTATCATTAGGAACGACAGTAATACCTCCCTTCTTAGGGACACAATGGACAGGACTTACCCACTGACTATCAGCAACGGGATAGATTATACCTGCCTCAAGGAGCTTTAGTATTTCCTTTCTTACCACTTCTTTCATTTTAGGATTCAGCCGTCGTTGATGATCACGAACTGGTTTGGCATCTTCCTCCAAATTTATTTTGTGTTGACATAGAGTGGGACTAATGCCCTTAAGATCATCAAGAGTATATCCAATAGCAGCACTGTGCTTCTTCAGAGTTTTCAATAATCTTTCTACTTCCTGACTTCTTACCTTCATCGAGATCCCAATCTTCGGAGTTGCATTTAATTCTATCCAATAAATCCCATTTGAATTCAATAGTCTTCATCATAAAAGAGCTAGCACAAGAAGTATCGAGCATGGTGCGATTGTTATCAGAAAGCCGAGCATAAAATTTTTGAATAATCATTTCTCTTGAGAGCTCATGATTGGGGCATGAATATAGCATTGATTTAAGTCTCCCCCAAGCTTGAGCTATGATTTCTCCTTCGCGAGGCCAAAAATTATATATATAATTGCGATCACGATGAACAAGATGCATAGGATAAAATTTCTGATGAAATTCCAATTTCAATCGTTTGTAGTTCCATGATCCCGTATCATCACATAGCCTATACCATGTTAATGCATCTTCCTTCAAAGATAAAGGGAAGACCTTCTTCTTAATAACATCACCGGGTATACCTGCAAGCTTAAATAATCCACAAACTTCATCCACATATATTAGGTGCTCATCATGATGCTTTGTTCCATCTCCTGCAAAAGGATTAGCTAGCAGTTTTTCTAACATACTCGAAGCAATCTCAAAGTGGAAATTTTCATTTTCAGTAGGTTCAGTAGGTTGAGGAGCAACTCTTTGCTCTACTGGTCGGGGTGAAGATACCCAGAACAAGCCCCTCAGAGGATTACTTTCCATAGTAACAAGTGACAGTAAATTTCAGCACACTATATAAATTTTTCCTTACCAAATTCCACCTACCAAAGGCGCTTCACTCCCCGGCAATGGCGCCAGAAAAGAGTCTTGATGACCCACAAGTATAGGGGATCTATCGTAGTCCTTTCGGTAAGTAAGAGTGTCGAACCCAACGAGGAGCAGAAGGAAATGATAAGCGGTTTTCAGCAAGGTATTCTCTGCAAGCACTGAAATTATAGGTAACAGATAGTTTTGTGATAGGATAATTGGTAACGAGCAACAAGTAACAAAAGTAAATAAAGTGCAGCAAGGTGGCCCAATCCTTTTTGTAGCAAAGGACAAGCCTGGACAAACTCTTATATAGAGAAAAGCGCTCCCGAGGACACATGGGAATTATCGTCAAGCTAGTTTTCATCGCATTCATATGATTTGCGTTCGGTACTTTGATAATTTGATATGTGGGTGGACCGGTGCTTGGGTGCTGCCCTTACTTGGACAAACATCCCACTTATGATTAACCTCTATTGCAAGCATCCGCAACTACAAAAAAAGTATTAAGGTAAACCTAACCATAGCATGAAACATATGGATCCAAATCAGCCCCTTACGAAGCAACGCATAAACTAGGGTTTAAGCTTCTGTCACTCTAGCAACCCATCATCTACTTATTACTTCCCAATGCCTTCCTCTAGGCCCAAATAATGGTGAAGTGTTATGTAGTCGACGTTCACATAACACCACTAGAGGATACACAACATACATCTCATCAAAATATCGAACGAATACCAAATTCACATGACTACTAATAGCAAGACTTCTCCCATGTCCACAGGAACAAACGTAACTACTCACAAAGCATATTCATGTTCATAATCAGAGGAGTATTAATATGGATAAAGGATCTGAACATATGATCTTCCACCAAATAAACCAACTAGCATCAACTACAAGGAGTAATCAACACTACTAGCAACCTACAGGTACCAATCCTAGACTTGGAGACAAGAATTGGATACAAGAGATGAACTAGGGTTTTGAGAGGAGATGGTGCTGGTGAAGATGTTGATGGAGATTGCCCTCTCCCGATGAGAGGAGCGTTGGTGATGACGATGGCGATGATTTCCCCCTCCCGGAGGGAAGTGTCCCCGGCAGAACAGCTCTACCGGAGCCCTAGATTGGTTCCGCCAAGGTTCCGCCTCGTGGCGGCGGAGTCTCGTCCCGAAAGCTTGCTTATGATTTTTCTTTGGACGAAAGACTTCATATAGAAAAAGATGGCCACTAGAGGGCCAACAGGGGGCCCACGAGGCAGGGGGCGCGCCCCCCACCCTCGTGGCCAGGTGGGGCCCCCTCTGATGTACTTCTTCCGCTGAATATTTTTTATTATTTCCAAAAATAACTTTCGTGGAGTTTCAGGACTTTTGGAGTTGTGCAGAATAGTTCTCTAATATTTGCTCCTTTTCCAGCCCAGAATTCCAGCTGCCGGCATTCTCCCTCCTTATGTAAACCTTGTAAAATAAGAGAGAATAGGGTGACATAATGTGTAATAACAGCCCATAATGCAATAAATATCGATATAAAAGCATGATGCAAAATGGACGTATCAACCAGCCCCGCGAGTTCTTCATCAGGCTGCGCCAGCCTCCGTGTCGCCGTCTTCGTCTTCCCGCCCCGTTTGCTCGGGAGATGGAGCGTGACCCGCCCCAATCCCTCAGATTGCACATGAGGGGCTGTGGGAATGGGGGCACGCGGGTCGACGTCGACTTCCCGGCTCCTCGGGTCATGGACCTCCTTCGTGGATGGAAGACGTTCGCTCACATCCACAGCCTGACGGCGGGGCTCATCCTCTTCTTCAAATTAATGGAGGACAGCCTGCTCTCCGTCATGGTCTTCGGAGACTTCGGGACTCGCCTGAAGTGTTGTGTGGAGAGCTCCTCCGACGGAGATTCCGACGATGGAAGCTCTTCCTCGAGCGAAAGTGATGAGGAGGACAGCGGGGCAGATGACGGGGACAAGTCCGACTAGGCGTCGGACGCCCCGCGCCTGGGCGGGTGTGGCAGCAGCAACATCTGCACCTGGTCGCTCCTCCGGCAGAGTTTTGCCGAGGGTGGGGCCAGCTCCTTGAACTTCTCAGGGTCGTCTCCTTGGGCGGCTGGCGTTGGGAGGCTGCGGAACAGGAAGAGGGCGGGTGGCAAGGCCGTCAACTCGGAGTACGCGGGCACCAATGCCTTCATCGCGTATTGCCGGTCCTGCTGCCTCGTCTTCCAGCTCCTTTCCCGGCACCGTCATCACCGGCCCACCCGTGGGCGGCCACCGAGGTGTTCTCTTGGTGCTTTCTGCTGCTCGTAGCTCGCCTAGGCGCCCCTTTTGCCCTTTCGCCTCCTTGACCTGCCTCTTGAGGAGAGGGACAAGAAAGGGATCACGGGCATCTTATCTCTTTTTTTAATCTGTAAACCTTCGGGCCTTGTTAAATTTAAAGCTTGTAATCCCCCTTGCTCATGTTTTTCATTCCGTACGGACTATACCGATGTGGGATGCTTTTAATGAAAAAGGGATGTCTGCCGGGTTTTTCGTTCGTGGGTAGACCCCGCGACAAGGAGCGAATCCTTGTTACAATTTAGGATAAACGTTTTCACCCGGCAACAGGCCTTGCCGTCCCCCCACTTCGCTTGACCATTCTCGCGCCCTTGGCGGAGGCAGGGATGAAGCGGGCTTAGGCTCCTCATTCTACTTCCTTGCCACCGCGACTACAACAAAATCCGGGCCCAGGAGATAATCCTTGGGTATAGAAAAGGGGAGCACGGTGGCCTAGAAATAAAATGAGGTTTCACATATCCCAGTTCCGTTCCGAAATGCATGATAGAGGATGAAAGACTTATCTGGATCTGCAGCCCCCGGCAACCTTGTCTTGCAGCGGTTGGATCCTTGTGCCTGCAGCCCCCGGCAACTCTGGTTTGCCGGGGTCGGGACGCCGGTCCGTTTCCTTTCTTCCAAGTAGCTCAGCAGAAGTGCTCATGTGCCCTGCGAACCAAAGGAGGACAGAAAAGAAACAGATAGACGCGCACTCGACCTCTATGCTAGGGTTTAGTCGCCGCTAAGCACTATCAACCCTAACCAAGGAAGAGACTCGACCTAGCATGCATGCTATAACTTAGGGCGCCAGCGCTTCATTTATTTATGCTCAGGGTCTGCGCCTGGCTTTGTACGAAGGGTTACATGCCTTGCCGGCAAAGCTTGTACAAAAGGTGGCTTGCCGGGAAGCCCGACAAGCCGCGCCTTACGGGTAAAACTTGCGAAGATGCTTGATGTTCCAGGAGTTGCTCACTGGGATAGCATCTTCGGTCTCCAGGCGGACTGCGTTGGGCCTGGTGACTCGCATTACCCGATATTGGCCTTCCCACTTTGGCGTCAACTTGTTGGAATTCTTGGCCGACTGAACGCGCCGAAGAACAAGGTCGCCTTCCTCAAAGCTTCGGGCATGAACCTTGCGGCTATGGTAGCGGCGCAAGGCTTGCTGGTAGCGTGCTGCTCTCACAGCCGCCCGAAGACAATCTTCCTCAAGGAGCGTCGCGTCATCTTGGCACAACTGCTCTTGCTCAAGCTCATCATAAGCGAGCACTCGAGGTGACCCGTATATGAGTTCCGTGGGGAGAACTGCTTCTGCCCCGTATACCAGGGCAAAAGGTGTCTGGTTGGTGGCTCAATTTGGCGTCGTCCTGATCGACCAAAGAACCGTCAGCAACTCATCAATCCAGCGCCTTCCATTCTTGTGCAGCTTGTCAAAGGTCTTTGTTCTCAGGCCTCGCAACACTTCAGCATTTGCCCTCTCCACTTGGCCGTTGCTCCGTGGGTGTGCCACGGAAGCAAAACAGACCTTGCTACCGAGGTCTTGAATGTATTGCATGAAGGTGTGGCTTGTGAACTGCGTGCCGTTGTCGGTGATGACTCTGTTTGGCACACCAAAATGGCAGACCAGTCCCTTGAAGAACTTGACGGCTGATTGAGCAGTCACCTTTCTCACTGCTTCCACTTCCGGCCACTTTGTGAACTTGTCGATTGCAGCGTACAAGTACTCAAAGCCCCCGACAGTGCGGGGGAAAGGGCCCAGTATATCGAGCCCCCAGACCGAGAATGGCCAGGAGAGAGGGATTGTTTGAAGGGCTTGAGATGGTTGATGAAGCTTCTTTGAATGGAACTGACACGCTTCACACTTGGTTACTAGTGCCGTCGCATCCTGGAGGGCGGTGGGCCAGAAGAAACCTTGCCGGAACGCCTTTCCCGCAAGGGCCCTCGCCCCTATGTGGGAGCCACATATGCCTCCATGTATCTCTGCCAACAGCTCCAGTCCTTCCTCCCGGGGGATGCACTTCAGTTTCACACCGTTCGGCCTTCTCCTATACAGGACGTCATCGACGAACTGGTACAGGGCGGACCGACGGGCTACTTTCTCCACTTCTTCCTGCTCCTCAGGAAGCTCCCCTGTTTGGAGGAATTGGACGGTATGCTGCGCCCATGCCGGAGCCTGGGGCTCGATGGCAAGGACCAAAGGCATCTCTTCCGCCATGGGAGCGGTTGTCTCTATGGCCAGGGCTTGACGCCCTGCCGGAGCCAGTTGCTCTTGGGCAGGCCCAGTGTCCGCGGCAGCACCCTTGCCGGCAGCCCCAGGGGGCTCGGTAGGAAAGTACTTGCCGGGACCTGACTTCCTCCGCTTGTTCTGCCCCGTTGATGGCTCGATGAATGGTTGAGTTAACCGGAGCAAAAAGGTACCTGGTTCCACAGGTAGCTTGAATGCAGCACGCTTTGACAGGTAATCGGTGATGTCATTCTCCATTTGGGGGACGTGCTCCGCTTGGATACCGTCAAAGCATTCCTCCAGCTTCCTCACCTCATCTACGTAGGCCTCCATCAATGGGCTCTAGTAATCCTTGTTGACCTGCCTAACGACAAGCTGCGAGTCACCCCTGACGATGAGCTTCTTAACCCCGAGGTCTGCCGCGATCCTGAGATCGGCGAGCAATCCCTCGTACTCAGCAGTGTTGTTGGTGGACATCTCCCTGGGGAAGTGCATCTGGATCATGTACTTGAGGTGCTCTCCAGTGGGCGCGACGAGCAGCACACCGGCACCGCCGCCTTGCAGCGAGGAAGCCCCATCAAAGTACATGATCCAGTCGCGGTCTGCTTCCTTGCCAGGGAGAGTGGTCTCCTGGATTTCTTCCTCAGGCGTTGAGGTCCATTCTGCAATGAACTCCGCCAATACTCTGCTCTGGATTGTCGAGGTACTTTCAAACTTTAAACCGAAACTTGATAACTCCAATGCCCATTCCACAATCCTTCCGGTTGCATCTGGGTTATGCAGTATCCGTTGCAACGGGAGGCGGGTGACGACAGTGATCTTGTGGGCTTGGAAGTAATGACGCAGCTTCCTCGAGGCCATAAGGAGGCCGAAGAGCAATTTCTGCACACCAGAGTACCTCGATCTAGCTCCCTGCAAGAGGGAGCTGACAAAGTAAACTGGGTGCTGCATCATCTTCTTCTTCTGCACCACCTCACTCGACCGCGCGGGCACTGCCTTGGTGGCATCAGACTCTGCCGGGGGCCTCGCCTTGCCGGCACCAGGCCCTGCCGGGGGAATCTTTGGTTTGCCATCCGCTGGTTCTGCCGCCGTCACTGCCTCCCTGTCGACCTCCCTCTATGCCACCAGTGCGGCGCTGACCACTTGATTCGTCGCCGCCAGATACAGCAGCAACGGCTCTTGTGGTTTAGGCGCAACCAGTACTGGCATGGAGGAAAGGTATTTCTTTAGATCCTGCAATGCTACCTCGGCTTCTGGGGTCCACTCCATTGGGCCTGCCTTCTTCAAGATTTTGAAGAAAGGAAGGGCGCACTCGGCAGACTTGGAGATGAATCGGCTCATGGCGGCAACGCAGCCGGTGAGCCGACGCACATCCTTGATCCGCTTGGGCGCCTCGATCTGCTCAATAGCCTTGATTTTGTCTGGGTTTGCCTCGATCCCGCGCTGCGACACAAAGAACCCGAGAAGCTCGCCGGACGGAACACCAAAGACACACTTCTCAGGGTTCAGCTTGAGGTTGATCTTGCGCAGGTTGGCAAATGTCTCTTCCAGATCTTGCACAAGAGTTGCCCCGTCTTTGGTCTTGACCACTATGTCATCCATGTATGCTTCCATATTTCTATGGAGCTGGGGTTCAAAACCAATTTGGACTGCTCTTGCAAACGTCGAGCCGGCACTCTTCAACCCGAAAGGCATCCACAAAAAGCAATACGTACCACATGGGGTGATGAATGCTGTCTTCTCTTCATCCTCTCTTGTCATGAAGATTTGGTGGTAGCCCGAGTAGGCGTCGAGGAATGATACCAGATCACACCCGACCGTGGAGTCAACAATCTGGTCGATGCGCGGCAACGGGAAGGGGTCCTTAGGACAAGCCTTATTGATATCTGTGTAATCAATACACAGCCTCCACTTCCCATTCGCCTTGCGCACCACTACCGGATTGGCCAACCACGTCGGGTGGAGCACTCCTCTCACCAAACCTGCCGCTTCCAACTTCCTAATCTCCTCTGTGATGAACTCCTGCCTCTCCAGAGCCTGCTTTCTAACCTTCTGCTTGACGGGCCGCGCATGAGGGCAGACAGCTAGGTGGTGCTCAACCACCTCCCTGGGAACACCGGGGATGTCGGATGCTTGCCACGCAAACACGTTGACATTCGCCCGCAGGAAGGTGGCGAGCGCGCCTTCCTATTTGCTGTCGAGGGTGGAGCCTATGGTGAAGGCCCCTCCCGTGCCATCCTCCCTGGCGGACACCTTCTTGGTCTGCGGTGGCTCGGCTCTGGATTTCTTGCTCTTGCCGGTAGAGCTCTCTGGCACATCCTCGACGGTAGCGTAGCACTCCGAAGAGGCGTGCTTCCCGGAGTGGGTGCGAGAGGTCTTGTCGGGCTTTCTCTTCCCTTCCGGGCCTTCAGCGTCAGGAGCAGGTGCCTTGACGGCAGCTGCTGCAACTGCTTCCCGGTAGAGTTGGTTGGCGCAGATCAGCGCGTCCTTCTTGTCGGAGGGGACGAAGATGATGGTCAACGGCTCGGGCATCTTTAGCATGTTGTAGGCATAGTGTGATGCTGCCATGAACTCGGCTAGTGCCGGGCGGCCGAGGATCCCATTGTAGGGCAAGGGGATCTCGGCCACGTCAAAGGTGATCCTCTCCGTCCTGTAGTTCAACTCTCCTCCAAACGTCACGGGCAGTGTGACCTTCCCCTTCGGCTGGCTCCTCCCCGGATTGACCCCATGAAACGTGCCTGTTTCCTCGAGGTCTCCATCAGTAATTTGCAGCCTTTTGATCACGACAGGCGAGATCAAGTTCAGGCCGGCCCCGCCGTCAACCAACATCTTGTTCACCTTGAGGTTGCGTATCGTTGGTGAGACCAACAATGGCAAACACCCGACCGCGGTTGTGCGGTCAGGGTGGTCCTCGGCGTCAAAGATGAGGGGCGTGCTGGACCACTTTAGCGGCTTCTGAGCGTTGAACGGCGGCTCCGCTGCCGTAATCTCTCGCGCCCACTGCTTGAGCTGGTGGCGAGAAGTATGCAGCGAGGCACCACCATCGACGCACATGGCCTCCGTAGCCTTCTGGAACTCTTGCTCACCGGACTCGTCGTCCTCGTCGTGATCATCGTCTTCTTGTTTCTTGTCACGGCCCTGGGCAGTCCTCTCTTGCTGGTTGTCCTTGCTGGGGCGGCTTCCTTGGCCACCATGCTTCTTGCCGGATCCCCCAGCACCGTCCTGGCCTTTCTCCTTGTCCCGCCTTTCGTACTCGGCCTTTTGATTTTCAGCAAGCAGCTCGACTTGTCGGCAGTTCTGGAGGTCATGGCCCTTGGTGCAGTGGATCTTGCAGTACTGCTTGCCGGAGGCCCCTGGCTTGTCGGCAGCTGCTAAGGCCCGGCAAGCGGCGCACCCGGCTATCTCCTTGCCGGGGCTGTCTGCCTTGACCTTTTTGGCAGCGCCGGTGTTGTCAGACCCCTCGACGGCAAGTACGGCCTTGCCCTTGCATTTCCTGTTGCGACGCCGGCCCTTCTTCGTCGGGGTGGCGACGTCTTCGTCGGTAGAGTCGGTTTCCGCACCGGCATCTTCGCCGGGGTACTTCCTTCCCTCTTCAGCCCGGGCGCATCTATCGGCCAGAACGTAGAGCTCGGGCACATCCTTAACCTTGGTCATCGCCAGCTCTTCGTGCATCTTGCGGTTGCGCACGTTCTGATGGAACGCGCTGATCACAGCGGCGGGATGAACGTCGGGGATGTTGTACTGCACCCGGCTGAATCTCTGGATGTACTTGCGCAAGGTTTCCCCTTCCTTCTGGGGAATGATATGCAGATCACTGGCCTGGCCATGAGCTTGGTGGCCTCCTGTGAAGGCGCCAACAAACTCATGGCACAGATCCGACCAAGAAGAAATGGAATCCGCCGGCAAGTGCATCAACCAAGACATAACATTGGGCTTCAGTGCCAGTGGGAAATAATTGGCAAGCACCTTGTCGTCGCGAGCTCCGGCAGCCTGCATCGCGATGGTGTAGATGCTGAGGAACTCGGACGGATGGGTCTTGCCAGTGTACTTCGGCGACTTCTCGCTGACGTCAGGCTTGAACGTGCGGTGGGACGGCCACTGGAACTGCCGCAGCTCATGGGTAAAGGCCGGGCAACCCACCTCGTAAGGTAGGCCGCCGGAGTCCCCCGGTGCTGGGCGGTCCATAGCGGGTCCCGCCCGCTTGTCCGACTGGTGGTGTGTATCGCACCGGCGCGCGATGGTGGTCCGAGCATCTTCGTGAGCTCGTTCTCGAAGAACTTGGCGCTGGTCGCGGAGGGTCCGCGGGTCGGACGACGCTATGGAGATGTTATCACAAGCGTCGTCACGACGGGCCAACGCCCGCGGGGGCTGGCGAGGAGGAGTAAAGTGCACCGTGGCCGCAGCTCCCCCGGTCCTCCTAGCGCCAGCACGTGGCGGCTCGGTGGAGCGCCGACCCGAGGGCCCCGCCGGTCGCGGATCGTCTTTGTTGGCGACAGCGACGAGGCTCCGGATGGTGGCCCTCCACTCGTCGAGCTTCTCTGCAGTAGGAGGGAAGTCGAGGAGCAGTTGCGCGCGCGCCAAAGCTTCTGCCGGCATGGACGGCGGCGACAGCTGCGTGGATCGCAGCGCGCTTCGACTTCTAACTGCGTTAGAAGGAGCTCCGTTACGACCCAGCGGCTGCGTGCCATTTTCGCCAGCACTTCGGCGGGCATGCTGAACCCCTTCATCCCGCGAATGACGCACAGGGCTCTTCCCACGGCGGTGCCTAGGGTCACCAGCGTGGTGACGCTGCTCGGCGCGCACACCATGGGAAGAGCGCGCAGTGGTCGCCGGTGTGGGCATCTTGGAGGTTGCTGCGCCGCCCGGAGGTGGCACAACGACAACCCTGGAGGGCCCCGCGCCGCCTGCAGGGGGCCCAGCTCCGTCTTTGGATCTGGCGACGTGCGGCCGGTCGTCTGCCGCGCGAACGACGCCGCTCGCCAGGCTCTGACTGCCAGGGCGATGCTGGTGCTCGCGGACCGTGGCCCGGGTCCTGTCCGCGACCGGTCCACTGCTCGTCCGCATCGGCACGGGCCGTTCGGCTCCCAACGAGCCGATTGCCGTGGCCGTCTTCTTCTTGTGAGCCATGGCGACGAAGAGCTGCTAGGCTAACTGCTAGACCAGATTCTCACAATTGCGCCCCCTACCTGGGGCGCCAAAGATGTCGGTGTGGAACGACACCTATGGGATCACAAGAATCCCTACTACGGTTGACGGGGCGCAGGGTTGCAAGAAGAGCAGGATCAGTAGTCAGCACAAGGATCGTTTACCCAGGTTCGGGCCGCGAGGATGCGTAAAACCCTAGTCTTGCTTTGGTGGGTGTATTTCAGAGAGTTCTTGAGCTCTCGAACTAGCTGTGGTGAACGTGTGGTTTGAAAGAGCCGAATCCTTCTCCAGTATGCCATGGGCCTCCTTTATAGTCGAAAGGGGCTGCCACAGTGGCACACAGAAGGTGGAAAGGCGCACAGTGCTATGATCTTATCGCTCGTATTAAAGGACAAGTCGCATTTAATGCGCCGCTGAGGTGTCCCCTAGCTTTATCGGGGACAGGGGCGAGGCCTGTCCCGTCCGTCGCCGCTCCTCCTCGCTTCGACATGCGCCTTGGCCAGCGATGCGTGCGGCGCCATGTAGGCAGGCAGGCAGCTGAGGTGGCGCGGTGGTAGGGTCTTCACGAAGATCTGCATGCCGCCACGCAGGCGCTTGATGAGTTGGCCTGGGAGCTGCATGTTACTACGCAGGTGCCTGCCCAGCTGGTTGGGTTAGCAGCTGCATGCGAACGGCGGTGGAAACTTGGTTGGTGCGGGCCTGACGGTGGCCCCGCTGGCGTCCTCGGTGAGGGCCTTGCCGGGTGGCCCGGCAAGGGTCTCGCCGTGGCGCGCTGTCGTCCCCGGAAAGGGTCTTGCCGGGGGTCTTGTGGTTCCCCTCGGGAAGGATCTTGCCGAGGATCGCTATCTTCTAATCCTCATCTGATCTTGAATATTCCTTGTCTTCACAAAGATATGCATTCCACCACAGAGGTGCCTCCCGAGCCCTGGCCCAACGTGGTTGATGGTGTTTGGGGACGTGGGCTCAAGGGTGGCTCCCTCTATTGGTGTTTTGGGCGTGCGGCCCCGGCAAGGGTCTTGCCGGGGGAAACTGTTCCGCCCCTCTGCTTCTTTGCGTCCTTGGTCTTGGTGTTGCTTTGGCTGTCTTGGGCTTCGGTTTTACCTTGGTTCACCTCCCCTGTTCTGCTTGGTGTGACTGTGGGCGCGGCTCCGACTGCCTGTGCACAGGTAAAGGGGTACAAAGGTGCGCCCCTTCTTTTGTACACCGACAGAGAGAAAGACACGTCTAGTTGGAAGGTCTCGGGGCATACACGTAAACAAATATAAAACCTAATATGTGCCTCCAATTAATATAGTAGTAGTAGAGTACTTAGTCACGTACTCCATAACATCACCGGGCATTGCACGTACAACATTTAGTGGTAGTAAGAGACAAATGCCTATATGCCACGCACGTTCATACTATTTGTGCCTTTCTACTTCACTTACTGCGCTACGTTACATAGGTTCGCACGTCCAGTCCTGGGTACATGTCCGTCTCGTAGTTCCAGTCCCACGTGTTCTTCAGATAGATGGAACGATCCTTGCATGACACGTGCACCTTGATGCTAGATGTGTCGCGTGTTGGCAAAAGGATGAACAAAGCTCATGTAAAAAAATAGAGTGGAAGAACATAGATTCCCGACGACCGAGAAGGAGCAAGGAACCTCGGGGTGGAGCGTCTGCACTCATAATATTTTATATTATTCAGCGATATAAAATCAACCAAACATCTCCACAGTGGACTGGAAGAGTACGAAACACGGCAGCCCAGTGTAGTTACATCATACTAGTACATGGCTAACCCACGCTATCACCATATTTCTTGGCTTCAGTGCGACACCTATCGCTAGTAATCCAGCAGCCCGTATCGCTTCTCCCTCCTCGTCTCTCTCAATGGCCCTATTTGGATACTCTAACTCAGTTAAAGGTTAGAGTTAGATTCTAATCCTGAACTAACCCTGAAGTAACTCTAGTGAAAGAGGTGTTTGGATGACAGGGTTAGATGGAGCGCGGATACGGCGAGGTGCCTTCATGGGCGGTGCGAGAGGGAGGGAGGGAGGGACAGGATGAGAAGCTTCGAGGAAGTGGGGAGGGATCTGCTGCAGGGAGAGCGAGAGAAAAATGTGTTTTTTAGTGTCCCGAGAAGAACTAACCCAAATAAGCACCTCTTGGGTGGGTTAGATTTTTTTGGGTTAGTTGAGTTCAAACTAACCCAAACTAACTCTAACACGTGAATCCAAACAGTAACCCAAACTAACCCTCCTGTTTGGATATTTTTGGGTTAGTTGAGTTCAAACTAACCCTCCTGTTTGGATATTTTTGGGTTAGTTGAGTTCAAATCGCACAGCCTGACCTTTCCAGCAGTAAGTAAGTTGAATCCGCTACTCCCTCACCCTCCTCGCCTCTGTGTCAAACCGCCTACGCGAAAACTGCCGCGCGTACTGCCCGGGAAAAGCCCCGCCCTCAACTTTTAACTACGCGAAAATAGTTCGAGCTTGTTCGTTCTATATAAATACTAGTACTGTATGTTTATTCACCCATGGGGTTGTTCAATGAATGGAGGGCCGGGGAGCACAAGTGAACAATACTACTACTAGTAGTAGTAAGTAGGAGTCGTACAGGTAGTCACCTTAAATAGAGAGTTTCTTTTCTTTAATGCCACGTACACAAATTGAAACGCTTGTTGTGGAGAGAAAAAGATAATCACTCCACTATATATGTACGCAGGGGCCTGAGCGCTTTCTTTACTAGGGTTGCTCTCTTCATTCTCTCATCCTCTCCAGATATAAACAAGACATCGGTAGCGACATTTTCTCTCTGCTCACCGCTGGTCACAGATCCGGCCGGATCCCTTCGGCTGGTGTGTGTAGAGGACGAGGTGCATCGTTCACGCGGTCATCGCCGGCGAGGGAGGAACCCCACAGCTGCCGGACGGGCCCGATCCTCTTCCCGTGCCATTCTCTCTGACACAGCGCCGGCTCGGGAGGTCCTCCGACCCTTCTTCCTCCCTGTCGTATTGTCCGCAGATCCGACCTGCCGCCGCCGACATCCCGACGACCCTTAGGTATAAGTTCTTCGAAAGCGGCCTTGCTCTACTACCCCAGCTCCCCACATGTCTGCATGTGCATCTTTTTCTACTCCCATCAGCTCTTCCAAAGCCACCTAAATTTTTAGTATTATTAGAGGTAAAGCTACTTCATGCATTCGAATCTAGGGCTTTGTTCAAACAACGAAGAAAGGGGGGAAAGTTGTAGCATTAATCTAGGACTTGATTCAAAGAGGAATTAATATGGTGAAAGTAGTAGAGACCGGATACCCAACCGGTCTCTTGGTTGAAAAGGGAAATAATGGGAAAACGTAGTACAAACTAGATAAGGAACAGATCTATTATTGGTTGAAAAAAGGATAGAAAGTGGCGGCTGGTGGACAAGTCAACAGAGTATGTTCAGGATTAGATTTGTTGCCCTCACATATTAAAAGGTCTCCAGGATTAGAATTGCTGCAGATAGGGATATCCATTTCACCTTGTTGCTATTGTGACCTTTTGGTGAACTGCACAAAACACTTTTTTTTGAATGAGTGTCTTGTGCAGTTCAACTAAAATGTCACGTGGGCAACATCTCTCAATTTTGGTGGAACTGCACAAAATGGTGATTGGAGCTTCCAAAATCTCCGTCAAGTTCTGCTGGTAATCTCGTGCAACATTTTATTAGCCTTTGCAAGATGAGCCATCACTGTCACCACAATGGCACTTTATTTTAGTGGAACTGCACAAAAAGATAAGAAAATTATAGTTGCACCTTACATGAGCCGGACAGCCAACCTTAATGTTCCTCAATTTTAGTGCAACTACTAAAGAAGAACCTGCCAGCTCATGAGAGCAAGTACTTCTTGCTAGCTGAATGATGCAATATTTGCTTCATTTCAGGTGAACTGCAGAAAAAGGCGCATGAATTGAATCATGGAAGTCCAGGCATGCCTCATCCTAGTGGAGCTGCAGTTTGAGTAAAGGAGGCCACTATTAAAGTGAAATCATGCTCTCCTGGTTTGTGGTGTGCAAACAGGAATACTCAACTACAGATGTTGTGACGGTCAAGAGCATTCACCAAGTTCTTCGATTGTATGACATGGCTAGCCAAGATGGATTTAATCCCGATATTCACTTTATCAAAAGGCTCTAATGGGTTGGTTCTGAATCTTGCAAGCTGGGAATCAATGAGATGTGTAGGCATCTTTGTTGTACTTATTATTTGAATCTTATTTGTTGGTTCTGAATCTTGCAAGCTGGGAACCAATGAGATGTGTAGGCATCTTTGTTGTACTTATTATTTGGATCTTATTTGTTGGTTCTGAATCTTGCAAGCTGGGAATCAATGAGATGTGTAGGCATCTTTGTTGTACTTATTATTTGGATCTTATTTGTTGGTTCTGAATCTTGCAAGCTGGGAAACACGACATGATGATGCAGAGGACAACAACCATAACAAACAGTTCAAACTTGGTAGTATTATCTTTGTGAAAGTGCGACAAATGTGTTGATCGTGTGCGTCCTGAGAATAATAATTCTAATTGTTGTGCATGTTGATCCTGTGGCACTGATAGAACGAGCCAATGCATTGCTTGTTTTAAGTATAAATTTCTATTAAAGCTAATTAAATTTAAGTAAAGTGACCACTAACTCCTGTTATTACAGGACCAATACAGACCCGCTCGTGAACCGACGTGTGGCCGGAGTAGGTTTCTTAATGGAGGCGTTTGAATGCGCCGAGGGTGCATCTTCTGCCGGCGTGCAGCGGACGAGGGAGGGGTAGTAACTGTTGTCGCATGTACACACTCAGTTTACTGTTGAATCCAGTTCCCCAAGAGCTAAAAAACGAACTGCTGCCGCCGCCTACACACTCGTTCACTTGAAGAGACTCCAATGGCGATCCAAGGGGTGAGCCTGCTGGATATGGACTTCAGCAAGGAGTTCCCCTTTGAGTTCACCGTTCAGTCCTATGGCTGCACCAAGTTGAATGTGATGTACACCAACGATCCGGACTCGGTGAAGCTCTGCCTCGCCGAGTTCAAGCAGTACCTACAGGACAAGAAAGCACAAGGTTTCAGGACTAGACCTTGTGCCCATCCATTCGTCTCCTGACAAGGACCAGCGGATCGCCGTCGCCCAGGTATGTGTGCGGGACGAGGTTCTCATCTACCACTTCTGTAGGGCCATCAGAGGTTCTGGAGCATTCGCCCGTTTTATCGGCAGCACCGACTGCACCTTCGCTACGGTGGAGAGAAGGAAGAAGGCGACGATTCGGCCATCTGGTGCAACAAGCTTGTCGACATCCAGAAGCAATACAAGATCGTCAGCAACGGGCAGGAGAAGGACTCCGTGGTTGACCTCGCCGAGACCATCATCGACCCCTGATACGCCAACATGAAAGAAGACAACGATACCAAGGACCTGGACACGTGGGAGGTACCTCTGAATCTAGCCTACATAACCTACGCGGCCAAGGACGCATACGCATGCTACGCCATGTACAGGCAGATCTTGGACATGAGGGCGTGTCTGCTTCCCGTAACCGACGAGTACACGGACAGCCGCAGCGTCATGATCAAGTGTGCCAGTAAGGTCTAGATGTTGTACTTTATCTGTTTATAAGCACCTTTATCATCTGAGTGTTTCATGCATTAGCCTAAGTGTCGTAATTATCTGTTTTGTCCGAAATTTTTCTTTTAAGAACTCATTAACCTGTTTGCTTTTTTTAGTGGCTATTTGCTTATGCATGTAACTAGTTCACTTGTCCGTTAAAAAAAACTAGTTCACCCGGCTGCCGTGCTTTGAATCTCCTTCCTCCCAACATATTCCCCTTCTGAGGTGCACCCAGCAGGTCTCGTACACAGACATATGGGACCAACCACCTATCCATTTGTATTTCTTTATTTTGTTCAATCTTTCGTCCTCTTCCTATACAGCTCAGTTCTATTTTTCGCTTTCATTAATCCTATATCTGAATTTTCTCCCACTTTAATTTTGTTTTTGATGTAAACTGAGTTTTCTCCCAGTACTTTTCCCTAGAACCAACTCAACTGTCCCACGTCTAGCCTAAAAAATAATAATACCCCACGTACTATTAACTCATCAAATTTAAATGATATTTTATTTCATAAGTTGAAAGTTCTTACAAAATAATAATAATAATTGTTTATATATAACTTGGCAAGTTAACTCCTAGTGATTGCGTACATAAGCTTGCAAAGATTTTACTGACCAATGCAGTAATAGACGTGCAATCATGTGTTTATGTTTTTATAGCATTTCTCCGTCTAGCCCAACATGATATTTTCACCCAGCCCAGCAAGTCCGCGGATTTCGAGAAAAATGCAAATGGGCTTTAAATTCTACCATACATATAAACGGGCTGCATAGATGCTACATCATTGTTTCACCCAGCCCACCAAATGGACTAAAAAACAAATGGACTGACTGACATGTGGGCTAGTAGGTCGAAGCCTAAGAAGCCAGTAGGTCGAAGCCTAAGAAGGCGTTGGATTTACATCCAACGACCGGCATTCTTCTTCAATCTCTCGTCTTCTTCCCCCAGCGCTGCCGGGACCGTCTGATGCAGCCTCCAGCGTCCAGCGGCGTTGTTTTGCGCTCCTCAGCGAAACGCTACCCCGCCGACGGCCAGGCCATCCCTCCACTCCGCACCTCCTGTTATTCTCTGCCGAGTGTAGGCCCACCCCACACCCGAACCAGTCAAGTTTCCCACTCCTCTCCGTCTGCGACTCCACTGTCGCGTCTTCCCCATCTCCGGGTCATTCCAGTCTGGGGCCTCGCCGTCGTCCACCGCCTCGGTGTGCTCGGCGCGTCGTGGTAAACATACGAGAGTCATCGGAAGAGGACTGTACGTGGAGAGCCTGACGGTTGGGACCCACGAGGTCCATGGTCGCACGCAAGGAAAGTTCCTCCTTATTACGCACTGTGCGTGGACTGTACGTGGGAAGGGCTTCTGTATTTCGTGAAAAAAATGTTCCCCCCGCTGACAGGTCGGACCCACCAGCTATATCTTCGCACGCAAGGAAGTGCCTCCTTATTACGCACACAAAAATGAATACCCCCTGCTAGCTGGGACCCACCATAGTGGGTGGCTGACTTGTGGGCCTACTAAGTTGACGGGGACGAAGGGCTTTGTCAACTTAGTCAATATGAACGATTCTAGCTCCAGTGACCGTACGATGTCCATCCAACGGCCATAGTGCTTCTTCAACCTCTGGTCTTCTTGCTCCAGCCGCCCAAAGCAGCGCTGGTCGTGCCGTGTGATCCTGTCACCCGTGGTCGGCTATGATGCCGCGGAGGCCTCACCGCCCCCTACTACTCCCACCGCTGGCCAGGGCATCCCTCTACTCACCCACACCCCCTGTTATTCTGCGGCGACGGCAGCCTCACGCTGCAGCCGAACCAGTGAACCCTCGTACTCCTCTCCACGCGGGCATCCACTGCCGCGTCTTCCCCGGCTCCGTGTCGTCCCCTTCCTGGGCCTCGCCGTCGTCCACCGCCTTGGTGCTCTCGGCGCGGCGTGGTCAATGTGGTCAACGACCGACTTCCATCGGAAGAGTACTGTACGTGGAGAGGCTGACAGCTGGGTCCATGGCCGCAGCTGGGTCCACGGCCACAGCCTAGGTTTTTTGTGATTTGCCAAGTAAGTCGCTTTGTCAGGCATGTTGGGCTGCAAATCTTTCAAGACGAGGAGAGCTTCATTCGACTGGCCGAAAAATGGCCTATCAGTAATGAGAAATGGGTTGTACATTTTTAAAACACATCAAACCGGCAATTAGTTTCAAATTTCTTTTTTTCATTTCGAGATTTTAAATTGCATTGATTTTTATGCGTGGACAATTTGTTGGATTTTATATTGATATACATTTATTTTTAAAATCAGTTTGAATGTGACTCGAATTTCGGTATTAAAAACAGTTCGGACCGCACCGAAATATGCAAAATTTCGTACAATTTTTTAACCGTGGCCACAATATGGGCTGTAATGCTAACAAAAAGAATATGGGCTCCAAAAAACCTTAAGAATTAGCAAATGGGCTGTAAATTATTAGAAATAATGGCAGATGGGTTGTATGCTGTTTTCCATAGATTTGAGGCTTTTCTAAAAAAAAGGTTGACGCACAAGCAGTGACTGTTGGATTTCCATCCAACGGCCGTCGTGCTTCTTCAATCTCTGCTCTTCCTGCTCCAGCCGCTCAAACAAGCGTCGGCGGGACTGCCTGTTCCCTCCTCCCCGCGGCCAGCTGTGCTGCCGCGCAGGCCTCACCGCCCCACCGTACTCCCATCGCTGGCCTAGCCATCCCTCTACTCACCCACACCTGCTGTTATTCTCCTACGATGGCAGGCGAACCAGTAAACCCTCGTACAGTCGTACCCCCCTCCGCGTGGGAAACAACTGCCGAGTCTTCCCTGGCTCCGTGTCGTTCCCTTCCTAGGCCTCGCCTTCGTCCACCGCCCTGTTGCTCTCGCCGCGGCCTGGTCAACGTGGTCAACGACCGACATACATCTGAAGTGGACTGTACGTGGAGAGGCTGGTAGCTGGGTCCACGGCCGCACGCAAGGAAATGCCTCCTTATTACATGCAAAATAATGATTCCTCCACCTGACATCTGGGACCCACCGAAAGGGCCTCTGTATTTCACAAAAAAAATGTTACCGCCGCTGACAGCTTGGACCCACCAGCTATATCTTCGCAGCAAGGAAGTGCCTCCTTATTACGCACAAAAAAATGAATACTCCCCCTGCTAGCTGGGACCCAGTATAGTGGCAGGCTGACTTGTGGGCCTACTAAGTTGACGGGGACGGAGGGCTTTGTCAACTTAGTCAATATGCACGATTCTAGCTCCAGTGACCGTACGATGTCCATCCAACGGCCGTAGTGCTTCTTCAACCTCTGGTCTTCTTGCTCCAGCCGCCCAAACCAGCGCCGGTCATGCCTCGTGCTCCTGCCTCCCGTGGCCGACTGCGATGCGGTGGAGGCCTCACCGCCCCCTACTACTCCCACCGCTAGCCAGGCCATCCCTCTACTCACCCACAACCCCTGTTATTCTGCGGCGATGGCAGCCTCACACCGCAGCGAACCAGTGAACCCTCATACGCCTCTACGCGTGGGCATCCACTGTCGCGTCTTCCCCGGCTCCGCGTCGTCCCCTTCCTAGGCCTCGCCATCGTCCACCACCCTGGTGCTCTCGGCACGGCGTGGTCAACGTGGTCAAGGAACGACTTCCATCGGACGTGGACTGTACGTGGAGAGGCTGACAGCTAGGTCCACGGCCGCAGCAAGGAAGTGCCTCCTTATTACGCGCAAAATAATTATTCCTCCACCTGACAGCGGGGACCCACCGGACGGGCCACCGTATTTCATGAAAAAAACATTTCCCCCTGACTGCTGGGACCCATCAGCTACATCTTCGCACGCAAGGAAGTGCGTCCGTGCAAAAAAACGATTCGCCCCCCTGACTGCTGGGACCCACCAGCTACATCTTCGCAGGCAAGGAAGTGTCTGACAGTCGGGACCCACCTGATCGAAGCGTACGTAGCATTGTCATTCTGGTCGCGAACATGTACGTACATACTGGTCGTCGTAGAGGCGCGCACGTGTCGTAGTAGAGGCGCGCACGTAGCATGTACACGTATGTACAGCGGCCAGGGTGCAAGAAAGAAAATACGACCACGTACGTACATACGGGCAGGGTCTCGAATGCCTACTCGCGCATACGTACGGCCAGGGCTCGTGTACATGGCTGGGTCAGAACGGAGAAACTGCGTCGTCGTCGTGTTCATGGGGAGCCAACCGGCTGGGTCAGAACGGAATGTGTCGTCGTGTTCATCGGGAGGGCTTGGACGGAACAGCCGATGGAAACGAGGCCTGGCGTACCGCAGAATGGAGGAAACGGCCTTGTGTTCGACCGGCCACGTTCGAAACGGGATCCTGTTCATCGGGAGGGGTCTGGCATACCGCAAAACGGAGGAAACGGACCTCCTACGGTCGAAACGAGGGTCCTGTTGATCGGGAGGGGTGTGGCGTACCACAAAACGGAGGAAACGGACTTGTGTTGGAGCGCTACGGTCGAAACGGGGGTCCTGTTCATCGGGAGGGGTGTGGCGTACCGCAAAACAGGACTCCACGGGATACTGTTCATCTCCACCGTCGACCCCCTCCAGCCTCCACGGGCTACTGTTCATCCACCGTCGACCTCCTCCAGCCTCCACCTGCGACTGTTCATCCATGGGCTCCTGTTCATCCAGCCTCCACCGTGCGCTACTCCACCGGCTACTGTTCAACCAGCCCTCTCCACGGCTCCTGTTCAACCACCCCTCCACGGGCTACTGTTCATCCTGCCCTCCACGGGGTGGTCCTGTTCATCCTGCCCTCCACGGGGTCCTGTTCATCCAGCCCCAACCGGCTCGAATGATCGGGGTCCTGTTCATCCACCCCCACTGGGAATTGTTCATCCAAACCCCCCAGCAGCGCTCACTGTTCATCCAGAGGCAACGCCACGGGGTCCTGTTCATCCACCCCCATCGGGAACTGTTCATCCAAACCCCCCAGCAACGCTCACTGTTCATCAGAGGCAACATCGATCGGCTTCAGTTAGCAGCACTAGCGAAGGAATCGCTCGATCGGGTTTAGTTAACAGCCATCGATCGATCGCTCGGGTTCAGTAACGCGTAGCCTGCAGTGCAATCGCTCGGGGTTCAGTTAGAGCCCAATGCCTCGCTCGGGTTCAGTTAGAGCCCAACGCCTCGCGCACACGCGCGTACGTACCAGAGAAACGCGCATCGCTCAGCCCCCAACCACCCACCGTAACCGGGGACTCCCCGATATTTTCCGCGCCCTCGCTTCTACCACGGTTTTTTCCGTCATGGACGGCCCAAAGAATGTCATGCAGCTGCGTCTCCGGCCCGCCCAGGACGAAAAGCCCATTTTCTGTCATGATTTTTTGTCATAGAAGTAGGACCCCACCACATCTATGATGATACCAGGTTTTGTCACAATTATCGTCATAGAAGTGTCATAAGTATGACAGAAAAGATTTTCGTTCGGCGCAAAATGTCACGGATGTGTCTTTTTTTTGTAGTGCCTGTCTTGTAACATGAAACAAGGTCGTTATGTAATATAATGCTTGTGGCTCTTAAAATTTTTCCTCTTGTGCGGCCGTTTATGTAATCTGAGGGTTAACCAGTCGTCGGCTTCTGCCCCCACATAGATACTACGGGCGTGTTCGGGGTAAATCTAAACACTCTTTACTCCACATTCTGGTCCTTAAAGGAGGTGTTCAGCGCAACGAACAAGGCAATCGGACTATACGGCTTTTATCGCCCTCACGTAGCCATAGGGGTTTGACAATAAGAATCTTGGCGAAGCCCCTAGTATTCGGAAGACTGAGCTAGGGGCGCTATACACGCCTGATCGGATAAAAACCGATTCCTCGCATAAAGTGAAAAAAATCTCTAAGGATTTGAAACCTCTCGAACAGCTGACCAGCTCTCGCTACATCATGACAGTCAGTTTTCGGCTTTCTCTACTGAGGTGCTCATCTGGAAGAACTGGGACACAATCGCAGTAATTCTCCCTTTACTACCCTAGCCGATATAGCGGAACGTAAGGTAGTAAGCACAGGAGCCGGGCAACCCAACTATTGACCAAAGACATGATTCAGAGCCGATGCATATAATGCTATAAGTTCGGGGTGCCGAACCGTACTATAAAAAGTGTTTGGACTTTATTGCCGTACTGCGGGGCGTGATGAAGCCCCTGGCGAAGTGATACGTACCAGAGTGTACGGGTTCGATGAGTAATGAATACAAAGGCAAGGAGAAAATCAAGTAATAAGCTGATGCTACCATTTATTTACCATTGTAATGTGATTAATACGTCGAGGCGTACTTGTACAAGAAATGCGATAAGCAAGTAAGGCTATTTAACATGCCATGACTGAGAGCGACATGCGTGCGCGTATGTAAAACAGGTATAGCAATCGTTAGCAGAGACCACCTGGGGATTCCCTTGTACGCCAAAGCTCCTTGCCATCCTGGTGTTTTTATCCTTTGACAGGATCGATGGTCGGGCCGTCGAAGAAGGCCTAAATAAACCTGGAAAAGGAAAAAGGAAAAATTTGACAGTATATGTGTGTCTGGGATCGGTCGAGCCGAACTGTGGACCACAAGCTAGCTGTGCCTCCGTCGATGCCCATGGGATTTCTGGTGCGTAATTATGTACGCGTGGTACGAATGCCACTACCTGATCGGGCTGGGACGGAGGCCAAATTGCTAGTCGAGCTCTTGATGAGCCGCGCTGGCCTGGTGCAGCGTAGTCCGGACCCTCTTTACGATGTCCAGTGGCTCAACAGCCGGATTACGGTTCTGCTTGAGAAGGCCGCTCTGTGCTTCTGCTGCTAGGGCGGCGGTGTGCTCCTCTGTACGGAGGGAGCGTTCTGTGTTTCCGTTGGCCGTTATGATGCCACATGGACTGGGCATTTTAAGCTTAAGATAAGCATAGTGCGGAACCGCATTGAACCGAGCAAATGACGTCCGTCCGAGCAGTGCGTGATAACCACTGCGGAATGGGACGATGTCGAAGATTAACTCCTCGCTTCGGAAGTTGTCGAGGGATCCAAAGACAACCTCTAGTGTGATTGAGCCCGTACAACGGGCCTCTACACCTGGTATGACTCCTTTGAAGGTAGTCTTCGTTGGCTTGATCCTTGATGGATTAATGCCCATTTTGCGCACCGTGTCTTGATAGAGCAGATTGAGGCTGCTACCACCATCCATGAGGACTCGCGTTAGGTGGAATCCATCAATGATTGGGTCCAGGACTAGTGCGGCTGATCCGCCATGCCGGATACTGGTTGGATGACCCCGGCGATCAAAGGTGATTGGGCATGATGACCATGGGTTGAATTTTGGGGCAACTGGCTCTATCGCATAAACGTCCCTTAGTGCGTGCTTGCGCTCCCTTTTGGGGATGTGTGTAGCATATATCATGTTCACCATTTTGACTTGAGGGGGAAACTTCTTTTGTCCCCCTGTGTTCGGTTGCCGGGGCTCCTCGTCGTCGTCCTTGCTTTGTGATCCCTTTTCCCTGTTCTCGGCGTTTAATTTGTCGGCCTGTTTAAAAACCCAACAGTCTCTGTTGGTATGATTGGCTGGTTTTTCTGGGGTGCCATGTATCTAGCACGGGCGATCGAGTATGCGGTCCAGACTGGATGGTCCCTGATTGTTTCTCTTGTAGGGTTTCTTCTGCTGGTTGGACTTGGAGCCACTGAATCCGGCGTTGACTGTAGTGTCGTCGGTATTATCACCATTGCTTCGGCGTTTGTGTCTGTTACGTTGGAGCTTGCCGTTGTTGTTCTTAACCTCGGAGGGGCCTGCCTCGCTGGCTGTGTTTTTGCTGTGATCCAACCAACTATCCTCACCCGCGCAAAAGCGGTCATGAGTGCCGTGAGGGCTGCCATAGATTTTGGCTTTTCTTGGCCTAGGTGGCGGGCGAGCCATTCGTCGCGGATGCTGTGTTTAAAGGCCGCTAGGGCTTCGGCATCCGGACAGTCGACGATCTGGTTCTTTTTGGTTAGGAACCTAATTTCCTGGCTGACTCCCCGGGCTGTTGAACTATGTGACTTAAGTCATCGGCGTCTGGCGGCCGGACGTATGTACCTTGGAAGTTGTCAAGAAAGGCTTCTTCCAAGTCCTCCCAGCTGCCGATGGAATTTTCAGGCAGGCTGTTTAACCAGTGCCGAGCTGGCCCTTTGAGCTTCAGTGGGAGGTACTTGATAGCATGGAGGTCATCTCCGCGGGCCATGTGAATGTGGAGAATAAAATCCTCGATCCATACCGCGGGATCGGTTGTTCCATCGTATGATTCAATATTGACGAGTTTGAACCCTTCGGGGAATTCATGGTCCATTACCTCATCAGTGAAGCAAAGAGGGTGTGCGATGCCTCTATATCGGGCCGCGTCGCGACGTAGCTCCGGTGGAGTCCGTCTATGGTTATCGGCTCGAGCGTGACTAGGTTTGTCACGTCCGAATAGGTAGCCGTCGTCGCGTGTCGAGGCAAGTCCTCGCGATCCGTAGATCGATCTTGTATGTCCTGCTCTACTGCCCAGGGTTTGCCGGAGGTCGTATGTATGACCCCGAACTGTTTTGTCTCTATTTTTCCATGGCGGCGGGGCGAGCTATTCGGCTTGAATTGCCGCTCTATCCCGACCACGAGGTGGTCGATCCGCCGCACTGTCCTGACCGCGTAGTGTTCGGTCGGCCGCGTTACGCGAGGGAGGTATGGGCTCCGACGCCTCTTCATCGAATTGAGGTAGCAACCTTCGCTTTGGGTAACTCTTGGCTGGGCGTCTGAGGCCGTATTCTTCGGCTGCCAGGACATCGGTCCATCTGTCGAAGAGCAGATCTTGGTCAGCTTGAAGCTGCTGCTGTTTCTTTTTCAGGCTCCTTGCAGTGGCTATTAGCTGGCGCTTAAAGCGCTCCTGCTCGAGGGGTTCCTCAGGCACGATAAAATCTTCGTTGCCGAGGCTTTCCTCATCCTCAGAGAGCGGACGATAACTACCGTCCTCCGAGTCGTTGGTCCTGGCCTGTTTGTTAGGGCTATTTTGTCCGTGTTCTTGATCCTCCTGCTCGGATGTGACCTCAGCAGGGTCTTCATTGTTTTCGACATCGTTCGGAGTATTATTTTCTCTGGTGCCAGTATTGCTGTTTTTGGGGCGACGTGACTTAGAGCGGCGCCGAGGACGCCGACGTTTTTGCTGTTTCTCAGGAGGTTTATCCTCAGCTGGATCCTCTTTGTCATCGTCGTTAGTTTTTTCAGGCGTGTCCACCATGTATACGTCGTAGGAAGGAGTGGCCGTCTGTCGTCCACTAAATGGAGGGTTTTGGCCTTGCTCCTTGTCGGCATCATCGTCCGTACTGACGATGTCTTCGGAGCCATAGTCAAGCATGTCGGTTAAGTCCTCGATAGTGGCTATGACGTGGGTGGCGGGTGGGAAGCAAAATTCCCCATGATCAGCCCCTAGTTCGAACCGTACATAGTTCGGCTGTGAGTCCCCCGCCAAGGACAAATTCTTTAATAAGTTCAGCACATCGCCCAAGGGCGAGTGCTGGAAGATGTCTGCAACACTGAACTCGAAGATCGATAAGTGGTCAAGTTCGGTATCCGCGGACTCACATGGTTCAGAACTTATACCCGGAGAAGAGTCCGGAGTTCCGGTGACACGAGTATTGCGTGAGGTTAAGTCCATGTGCGGCTCTAACGCCGGAGAATCTGTGGCCTCCGTGGTGGGGTTGAGCCTCCAATCCTTGGATGCCGCAGTGTGCTCTGGATCTAAAGCCAGAGGGGTTACAAGAGCTATCTCCTGGATGCGGTCTGACGACAGTTTTAGGACATGTCTGTCAAGGTGACCAGGAGCGGTCGCCGCGGTCTCGAATCCGGCGGAGATCAAATCTCCACGGATGTCCGCAACGTAATTCAAGCTCCCAAATCTGACTTGATGGCCAGGGGCGTAGCTATCGATCTGCTCCAGGTGGCCAAACGAGTTGGCCCGCAGTGCGAAGCCGCCGAACACGAAGATCTGTCCGGGGAGGAAGGTTTCTCCTTGGACAGCGTCATTGTTAACGATTGAAGGGGGCATCGAACCTTTTGGGGACGGCACGGTGAAGCTCTCAATGAAAGCACCAATGTCGGTGTCAAAACCGGCGGATCTCGGGTAGGGGGTCCCGAACTGTGCGTCTAAGGTCGATGGTAACAAGAGAAAGGGGACACGATGTTTACCCAGTTTCGGGCCCTCTCTATGGAGGTAATACCCTACTTCCTGCTTGATTGATCTTGATGGATATGAGTATTACAAGAGTTGATTTACCACGAGATCGTAATGGCTTAACCCTAGAAGTCTAGCCTATATGACTATGGTCATGAGTCTCCCTTTCCGGACTAAATCCTCCGGTTTATATAGACACAGGAGGATCTAGGGTTACACAAGGTCGGTTACAAAGAAAGGAATCCACATATTCGGTCGCCAAGCTTGCCTTCCACGCCAAGGAGAGTCCCATCCGGACACATGTGCAGTCTTCAGTCTTCGTATCTTCACAGCCTATCAGTTCGGCCCATGGCTAACAGGCCGGACGCCTGAGGACCCCTTAGTCCAGGACTCCCTCAGACACACTCTCCCCTCTCGTTGCTATGCATCACCATGATCTTGCGTGTGCGTAGGAATTTTTTTGAAATTACTACGTTACCCAACACTTTTGCACTCACATGCACAGTCATGTTTCGTCAAAGTGAAAGAAATGGAGATATTACAATACATGAGATGGAAAGATACTCCATCCGTTTCTTTTTACGCTGCATATAAGATTTCTCTCAAGTCAAACTTTGTAAAATTTGACCAAATTAATTCGTATGAAAATAACATCAACATTCACAATATTAAATCAACATCAGTAGATGTATTATGAAACTAGTTTCATATTGTATATCTTTAATATTGTCGATGTTCATATTTTTCAATGCAATTTTCGTATGAAAGACCAATAAAGTGTACCCTAAAAAAAACCCAAGAAAGTGAGCGAAAGGGAGGAGCCATGGACGAATGAGAACGCACCGCCCAAAAAGGAAAATTGATGAATCCGGCCCAAGAGGCCGCTGGACTGGACAATCCCATGCCCAGACTCCCTAAAGCCCACACCGGCCGAAACCCTTACCGCCTCCCCGACTCTATATAACCCAAACCCTAGCGCCACTGGCTCCCAGCAGCAGGCATCTCCCCTCTCCTCGGCGGCGCCACCGCCGCCGACCCTCGCCACGCCCAGCAACCACGGCGGTCTGCACGAACAAAGTCGGTAACGACCCCCTTCCCTGCTCTGACCCCCTTTCTGCCTCTCGAACTCCAAGCGGAGCGAAGCAGCCCGTCTGCCTTCGTTGCCTAGTTCTAGGGCCGTAGGTTGTGCGAGCTGTATGATACTGTATACACTGGTAGTCGGATAGCCAGGGTAGATTTGCTGTTGCTTCCGGATGAGTTCGTCTAGTCGCGCATCGCAAAAACTGATTACCGACGGATCTCATCGCCGCCGTGTATGAGACGATGCCACAGCAATCCGCCCCGCCGTCGCCGTTCTGTATGGTCTCGCTTCTGCGGTCTAGTAGGTGATGGTGGTGTACATTGCGTAGTGGCCTTGCGGTTCAGTGCGTTTATTTGTTAAAAGTACAGTAGGCGATTTCACTGAATAGTACCGGCTATTTGATGATAAAGCTGGTAACTTGTTAGCACATTGTTCTGATTGTTGTGCTACACAACTTAGGTGCTGTTATCTAACATCACAGTAGGTGATTACTATCATTGTCTGCAAAGACATCTTTTCATTGGTTATTCTTGTACACAGCTTAGGTGTTCGGTCTTGCTATTTCGTCATTGCTAAGATAATTTGGTGTCCTAAGGAACTAGTATCGTTGGCTAGGTTTATATGTTGGTCCTTTTCTTCTTCTGGCTGTAGTTTCTGTTGTTGGAATTCATATTTCTTTCTCGTTTCTGCTGCTGTTTCTTGGAGGACCATTGTCGATGCAGATGAGGAGACATGAGTTTTATGGGTAATTTGCGTCTGAGGCGTCTCTGTGATGTCACGCTCTTTTCACCTTGGAGATCTGATGCATACTTGATAAGATCCTCATTCTTTGCTTTTCTTGCTATGTTTGGTTTGTTTGGGTGAGATGAGGATATAATTACATTGTTGATGGATGGTATGATGTCCAATGAATCATGTATTAGCTCTATCTGATCATACCCATACTGGTTTTATTTCGTGTCTTCAAGAAAGAAAACTTTGCTGCTTTGTCTTTTTTTTTCTTATTTACTCAGCATCTTTTTTAAAGGAGTTATCTCATGCAGAGGCATTTCTGTGATGTCACACTCTTTTTCACCTTGGAGATCTGATGCACCCCCTCACCCATGTCTTTTGTGTTCTTTGTACTTACATTTCAAAAATCTTTTTGTTTTGGGTTTTAATTGGCGAAAGATGAGATGATGAATCAATTAATTTCCCTATTGGTTTGATTGGCTGACATGATGGCCTAAATACTGAACCGAATCTGATCATCCTGCCTTCTCTTGTGTCAACATAAATGGATTTCTTTTAACTTTTTCTAGTTCCTAAGATATGGTGGTGTTTGTTGCAGAATGGTACCAAAATTGAATGTTGTGCAGTTTAAAAACAAACAAAGTTAGACCAATTCAAATAGAAACTTTGTTTCTAATTGAAATGGGCATAGTTGATGCAAATGAGGATACATGAGTTTATGGGTAATTTGCATCTGAGGCATTTCTGTGATGTCAGACTCTTTTTCACCTTGGAGATCTGATGCATCTGCCCTCACTGTTGTACTTTTCCTTGCTGGTACTTTCCTTTTTAAAATATTTAATTGTGGGTTTAGTAGGCCAGAGGTGATGTGATGAATGAGATTAATTTCCCTATTGGTTTGATTGGCTGATATGATGGCCTCAATACTGAACCGAATCTGATCATCCTCTTGCCTCCAATAAGTCAAATATGTTATTGCTTGCCTTTCTTTATCATTGTTACCATTGCTTTGTTCCATGGAGAGTAATTTCATCTGATCATTTTCTAATTTAATCAGTGGAGGTGAGATGATGAATGATTAATTTCCCTATTGGTTTGATTGGCTGATATGATGGCCTCAATACTGAACCGAGTCTGATCCTCATCCCTGGTTTGATAAGAGAAAGGAATGCATTATTTTAGCTTTCTTCTGGTTTTGAATTGTTGTAACTCTGCCTTGGTGTCAAAAATGAGTTTTTCAAGTTGCTTCTGTTGTTGGTTGAGCATGCTTGATGCAGATGAGGAGACACGAGTTTATGGGTAATTTGCGTCTGAGGCATTTCTATGATGTCACACCCTTTTCACCTTGGAGATCTGATGCATCCTTGATATTTTCCCTTTTGTTTCATTTATTTCCAACGTCAGTTGGATCTTTGCTTATGCTCAACCTGAAATTCCAGTTAACTTTCTCTGCTGATGTTTTTTTGGCTTTTTTATCAAGTGTAAATCAAATCCTTGTGGCTCTTCTCATTTAGAGTTGAACATTTGGTGGTGCAATGATTATACAACATTCCTCGTACTGATGGGAGATCCATGTGAACGACTCCAATACACCCATAGAATCTGAGCACCAAACAAATCATGCTTCTTCTGGATCTTGTCCTGATGGATCTTGTTTTTTTGAGTTTATTTGTCCTGAGGTTTGTTTTGCATTTGGACTTTCAGATTTGTCACCTTCAGAGCTAATGTTTGAGTGACATTAGTTGTGTTTTCTGCTCCATGGCACCAAACTTATTCATAATTCATTGTTTTAAATCTTGTGTGATTTGATAAGGTGTTATTCTTGGTGCTGGTTGTTGTAATTGGGCAGTGATTATAAAACATTCCTCGTACTGATGGGAGATCCAGATGAATGACTCCTAATACACCCATAGAATCTGAGCACAAATTAACCATTTGATCTTGTTCTAAGTCTGACTAGCAGCTGTTAGCTTCTTGCCTTGCAGACCATTCTGTTTTACCTCCAAACTGCTTTCCTCTGTTGTGAGATTCTTCAGCTGATGATTGGTTTGCTTCTGCGATTGTTTTTGATTTTTGTTGGCCAAGGATTAAACTAAGTTAATAGACAAGCATATGTCTGAATTTTCTTCATGTTGAACAATCTAATCTTCTCTATGAGGCCATTATCTTGCCCATTTATGTATATGTAGTTCTATTTGATGCATTTTGTTGTTGAATGATGCTGATGATGATTAGTGTGAACCTTTCTCAATGAAATCACTCATGATTACATAACCTACTGCCTTCCTTCTGAGGCATCATTATTCCTGGAATCCTTCTTCTGTTTCCTGATGATTTCTTTTGGTTTCTCTTGCATTGCTTGTTTGCCTAGGTCGAATGATGATTACAAGTGCATAGTTCATATGATCAAATCATGATTACTTGAACAAAAATAGTCTTTCGCTCCTATCTGACGACCTGTCATGCTCACCCTTTTTTATGAGAATCAAACCTAGTTTTATCTTTTTTTAATTGCATTTTACATGGACAATCCTACATTAATATCAATCTTAGAGGACGGTGAAGATTGATATTTGGTCTCGTTCGTCGTAACTGGTATTTATTTGCCTTGCCGACCATCCTGCTATATCACCACCCATATTCTGAGTCCTTACAACATTTACTATCTTGGTTTGACATGCTAATCCTTTTTTGGTGTTTGTCCAATGATTAAACTAAAATACTTGAGAAGCAGTTTCCATTTGACTATAAATATAGTGAAGTTTTTATTTGCTTGGATTTGTGCAGTGATGAGACAATTGAAGAAATATGATCATCTTGTTGTGATTATCAATCGCTACGTTCTTACTGAGCTCCTATCTTTGCATCAGTTCTTCTAATTGTTTTAGACTTTGATTGCTATTGTACAACATATACTTGGTGTTAGGAGTGATATTCCAAACCTTTTTGAGGATGATGATTACATATTTGTCGCTCCACTCTTAGGGTCCACATTGCTGGATCTATGCTGATTGACATACTTATGAATCTGACTTGGTAGTTCGTCTAATTGTTTTTGACTTTGATTGCTATTGTGCAACATGTACTTGATGTTGGCAGTGATATTCCAAACCTTTTGAGGATGATGACATATTTATCGCTCCACTCTTAGGGTCCACATTGGTGGATCTATGCTGATTGACATACTTATGATTCTGACTCAGTAGTTATTTCTTCCAATTGGTTCTGTTTTCTTTACATACTTGCTGGTTCTTTTCCTTTGGTGATGGCAGTGACGATTTGCAAATATTCAAGCTCAACAGACCAAATCACAGGTTTTCTCTTAAGAGTTAATTTGTATGCCGAATATCCCGCTGAACTGAGC
The DNA here is from genome assembly GCF_018294505.1 of Triticum aestivum. NCBI lineage: Eukaryota > Viridiplantae > Streptophyta > Magnoliopsida > Poales > Poaceae > Triticum > Triticum aestivum. The sequence goes on along the minus strand of NC_057808.1, from coordinate 17,995,948 downwards.
CATCCGATACCTGATTTTATAATCTGCTGTTTATTGTTCTTTTCTCCCGTTCCCTCTTTTCTGCTTCTTTTTCTTGATTAAGGATATTGATCATTCCTTTATCTATAATTCTGTTTAATTTTTTGTTTGTTTTGGTGGACATAGTTGCGATGAGGATAACAAGCTCCCTCTTCTGAAAGCATTGACGACATTGCTGGCAGAATCGAACCAATTAAATATTGCCACCACTGAGCAACTATGCATCTTGGAATAATATTTCTTTGCTGTTATTGATCGTTTGCTTCTTTTAACCTCCAGTTTACTAGATTTGTTTGGATTGTGATGAGGTATTGATGTGTAATTGAACACTGCGTTTTCTTCATATGATGTCATCTTGTGCACCTTGACTTTTTTTATACCCCTAGAATGCAATTGATGCCTATGATGAGTAGCTTTATGTTGGAATTACCGTCAGATACAGAATGACGATATTTGTGCGGCTTTCTGAGGTTAAAGTTTGCTCAAATCTTTTGCTTTTTATGTTGATACAACAGCCACTAATAATCACTGAAGTTGGAAGTGTCGGCCCTTGGCTGGAATCTCTGTTTACACCTTGTCTGATTCAGCTGTGTGCTTTGTTCTGTTCTTTTTTTGCAATGTCTAATTCTCTATGTATAAATTTGCCTGTTGCCACGTCTCTTTCAACACTGACCGAAGATGCTTTCACATGTTGATATATGTGCCTGAGATCATGTTTGTTGATTTACAGATCTGTTATTGTGCAATATGCAACCGGGGAAATGGTATGGCAGTGATGATAAATTTAAGGCTTGTTTCTCAAAACATTCGCAGTTGCCGCCTAAGAGCTTTCGCCCAGCCAGGCTTGAGAGCTAATGCTGCTAATTCCTTCCTTGGATGTCTGAGCCTTGTTACCATCCCCATTTTGTCTTTGTTTCAGTTTTATTAGTCTGTTGTCTGCACTGCATGGCTCTTTGCATTAAATGAAGATCAGTTGAAGGCTTGTTTACATTTTTGAGTTGCTGCCATAGTGTTTTTGCTAATGCTGCCACATCCTTCCTTTGAATCTTTTGAGGCTGAAACCATCATTTTGTTTAGGGATCCATTGTTGAAAAGCAATGGTGAAGCGTGAGTGCCTATCAACAATGTTGAACAAGTGTTCCGTTGCCACCTGAAAGAATGAGAAGGAAAGAAGGGCAGACTGAGCATGGATATGGATATTTTTGTTATTAGGTGTTAGAAGACCTGTTTGTGTGCATGTTGTATGGTTTCTGTGCTGGGTTACCCAACATGCTTGTGTATGTACTTCGGTGTGTGCATGAAGACTAACAGGGTCCTTGTTTGGTCGAGGATGCCCTTTGTATTTTTGTTGAACATTTGTAATGGATTTGAGTTCTTTCTAATAAAGTGTGCTGTTTGGCTCAGCATAGTGCCTCTGGAGCTCTAATTTTCTGAACCTGAAAATGTACTGTCAACGCAGTGTTTTTGGAAGCAAATGCGAACTGAAGTGTATTTCTTTGGCTTCCTGGTAACTTGTCAAAAGGAGTGAAATCGGTAGATGTTCAATGCGCACCTCCCACATAAAAATATTTTTCCAGCGACCAAAAAGAAGCTTTATGTAAATATAACCTACCATATCTCGTCCTAAAAAAATAGGTTTTGGGACTGATGGCTCGACATAACAGCCATGGTTGCACGATTGTGTTCACAACTGCTAAAGAGTATCGCTCCAATAGCCACTGCAGCTGTTGAAAGGAATTGAACACTATTGTACCATCGCCAATACCAGGCGAGCCTCCGGTGAGAGAGAAACAGTATGAAGGCGTGGGCCGCCTGTTTTGTGGGGTCATCTTACCATGTTGGCGACTGGTCTAAACTGTCCCACTCACACTCAGTCAGGTTTTAGAGTTGAGGGATGATAAAGTATACTTTTCTCTTTCCCTTACTGATACTTCTCTTTTAAAAATATATTTAACTTAAGGTTTAGGAGGCGAGAGAGATATGATAAATGAGATTAAAGGGGTGTGACCGATAGAGTGTAAAAAAACATTGTGCATTATGGGATGGAGTGAGTATTTGTCAGGGCCGTGACGCTGCTGCGTTTGTGACTTATTCGGCATGATGTGGGTTACGAGAGAAGTATGGAGATATAGATACGGCATGATTGTTGGTTTGCTGATACAAGTACTATGAAACCGATGGGTAGATTGTTGAATACCCCGGTATATTTGGAGAGCGGACGAGCTTGCTTATGTGGACCAATAGTACGACATGCATGTGGAGCGTGCATTGACTGATCACAGGAATATGTGAGAGTTTTGAATGTGTAGATATTTAACATACATGGCTGGGCCCGTATAGCGCGGCTATGAAGCGGTGGGTCGCCAACTTACCGTTATGAAGATTGCCGAACCGTTACTGAATGTGCCGTTTATGTAAAAACTGCATGCCCAATCTATGTGCGGCGCTATCCATTCCAATTCTACCTGATGAACTCAAGTTCAACATAACTCATCTAAGCATCCCTGCCCTGAACTTCTCGATTGCCATACTGCACTCCAAAAATCTTTCGGAAGTCCTTCGGGGTAAACACAATGTTCTGATCTTCATCAATGATGATTGCGCATGACTCCACCTTCACCTTCCTCAGAATGCCCCCAAAACTGATTTCAGAAACGAGCACTTTTTGTAATGGAACTTTAAATTGTTACAGTTTTTAAAATTTGTTCGCAAATTCAAAAAAAAAACTGTTTTCAAAATTTGTTCGGGAATACGTGAACATTTTTGGAATTCAAGATCATCCTCAAGGGCAAGAACAAGAAAGTGCAATCATTGACGATGAACCTCAACAAATGCAAGATGAAGAAGAAGATCTTCCACCACACATTACTAATCCATATGTCGAGGACATGGATGATGGACATGAAGTTGAACCTCGTGAAACTCTTACCTCCATCATGCCTCGTGTGGCCGGTCGTGTTGATGTTGACAAAATTCTCACTGGCATATTGGAAGGTAGAGTCACTCGTAAATATTTGACAAACTTTTGTGCTCACTTCTCGTTTGTGTCTAGTGTTGAGCCTCTCAAGGTACAAGATGCATTGATGGAGAACGATTGGCTCATTGCTATGCAAGAAGAGTTGAACAGTTTTGAACGCAACCAAGTGTGGTCATTAGTCAAGAGGCCAACGAACAAAATGGATTTTCAAGAACAAGCAAGATGAGAATGGTGTAGTCATCCGTAACAAGGCAAGGTTAGTGGCACAAGGGTACTCACAAGTTGAAGGTTTGGACTTTGGTGAGACCTTTGCCCCATTGCCCGTCTTGAATCCATCCGCATCTTACTTGCTTATGCTGCTTTCAATGGTTTTACATTACATCAAATGGATGTGAAGAGTGCTTCCTTAACGGTCCTCTACAAGAAGAAGTATATGTATCACAACCACCTGGGCTCGTTGATCCCGATCACAAAGACTATGTGTATAAACTTCATAAGGCTTTGTATGGCCTCAAACAAGCACCTCGTGCTTGGTATGATCATCTTAAGAAGTTTTTACTCGATGATGGTTTTGTGAGAGGGGTGTCGATCCCACTCTTTTTACTAGGAGGGACAAGGGTGATTTTATCTTATGCCAAATCTATGTAGATGATATCATTTTTGGTTCTCCTAACATTCATTTTTGCAAGAAGTTTGCGGCTTCCATGACCAAGAATTTTGAAATGTCACTCAATGCGGATTTGAAGCTCTTCCTCGGATTTCAAATTCAACAATTTCAAGAAGGAATATTCTTGTCTCAAGCAAAATACCTCAAGGATATCCTAAAGAAGTTTGGCATGTCTGATGCTAGTCCATGTAAGACACCCATGCCAACCAAAATTGTACTCATTGAAGACATAAATGGTATTCCTTTCGACCCATCTATTTACCGCTCTATGATTGGTTCATTGCTTTATCTTTGTGCATCTAGACCAGACATCATGTTTAGTGTATGCATGTGTGCTAGATTTCAAGCTTCCCCTAGGGAAAGTCATCATAAGGTGGTTAAGCATATTCTTAGATACCTTGTTCACACCCCAAAGTTGGGTCTATGGTACCCCAAGGATGCTAAGTTTGATCTCATTGGGTACACGATGCGGATTGGGCTGGAGACAAAGTGGATCGTAAGTCCACCTCCAGCGCATGTCAGTTTCTTGGACGCTCCTTGGTAAGTTGGTCCTCGAAGAAACAAAATTGTGTGCCCTCTCTACCGTAGAAGCTGAATACATTGCAACCGCCAGTTGTGCAACTCAATTACTATGGATGAGACAAACTTTGAAGGATTACGGTATCACCTATAGACAAGTGCATGTTCTATGTGATAACGAAAGTGCCATCAATATTGCTGAGAACCCCAAAGATCATACCCACACCAAGCACATTGATATTAGGTATCACTTCTTGAGAGGTCATGTAGAGAAGGGTGATATTGACATTGCTCATGTTGGCACAGATATGCAACTTGCAGATATTTTCACCAAGCCATTGGATGAAGCAAGGTTTTGTCAACTTAGGCATGAACTTGGTATCTTGGAGCTTGACAATATTATGTGAAATATAGTACCCATACATGCATGAACTTAATGTCGTGTCTTGATGTAGGCATATATTTAGGGGGAGACATTCAATTCATGAGTGTTCTCACCCTACATAATGCATAAATAGAACAAACACTCTCAAAGTTATCATGGTTCTCGAACTATGGTGCTTTAACATGATGGAGTCGTGACTATGTACCCAAAGTCTACATCTTTGCGGCACTATGTTCCTTATGCTCAAACATGGTGACCTTGGTCACCGCTTGTGAATTGCTTATATGGACCTTTCTTTACTTCATATTGTTGGGTCATTAGTACATCTTAGTATGGCTTAGATTACTCAGGTTTTCACCCCTATAAATCTCTAAAAACTCCTTGGCGGAGTCTATATCAAATTATATTTGTTGGCCCCTTACAAATCTTTCCCCTGCCCTGTTTTTCTGTCCAGTGGCCGGACATCCGGGCCTTGGGGAAAATTCTTCTGCTGCTCAAACTGTCATCGAGCACTTCCAGTGGCCGGACATCCGGGCCCTAACCGGACATCCGGGCCCTGAACCTTTTGCTCCCTGGCCTCCTCACGCCGGATATCCGGGCTTGTCCCTGGATGTCCGGCCCGTTGGCCCTGATTCTTCTGCTCTCCGACCTCCGCTCGCCGGATATCCGAGCCAAGCCCCGGATGTGTTGGAAATATGCCCTAGAGGCAATAATAAATGGTTATTATTATATTTCTTTGTTCATGATAATCGTCTATTGTTCATGCTATAATTGTATTGTCCGGAAATCGTAATACATGTGTGAATACATAAACCACAACGTGTCCCTAGTAAGCCTCTAGTTGACTAGCTCGTTGATCAACAGATAGTCATGGTTTCCTAACTATGGACATTGGATGTCATTGATAACGGGATCACATCATTGGGAGAATGATGTGATGGACAAGACCCAATCCTAAGCATAGCATAAAAGATCGTGTAGTTTCGTTTGCTAGAGCTTTTCCAATGTCAAGTATCTTTTCCTTAGACCATGAGATCGTGCAACTCCCGGATACCGTAGGAGTGCTTTGGGTGTGCCAAACGTCACAACGTAACTGGGTGACTATAAAGGTGCACTACGAGTATCTCCGAAAGTGTCTGTTGGGTTGGCACGGATCGAGACTGGGATTTGTCACTCCGTGTGACGGAGAGGTATCTCTGGGCCCACTCGGTAATGCATCATCATAATGAGCTCAATGTGACTAAGGCGTTAGTCACGGGATCATGCATTGCGGTACGAGTAAAGAGACTTGCCGGTAACGAGATTGAACAAGGTATTGGGATACCGACGATCGAATCTCGGGCAAGTAACATACCGATTAACAAAGGGAATTGTATACGGGATTGATTGAATCCTCGACATCGTGGTTCATCCGATGAGATCATCGTGGAACATGTGGGAGCCAACATGGGTATCCAGATCCCGCTGTTGGTTATTGACCGGAGAGGCGTCTCGGTCATGTCTGCATGTCTCCCGAACCCGTAGGGTCGACACACTTAAGGTTCGGTGACGCTAGGGTTGTAGAGATATGTGTATGCGGAAACCCGAAAGTTGTTCGGAGTCCCGGATGAGATCCCGGACGTCACGAGGAGTTCCGGAATGGTCCGGAGGTGAAGAATTATATATAGGAAGTCAAGTTTCGGCCACCGGGAAAGTTTCGGGGGTTACCGGTATTGTACCGGGACCACCGGAAGGGTCCCAGGGGTCCACTGGGTGGGGCAACCTATCCCGGAGGGCCCCGTGGGCTGAAGTGGGAAGGGAACCAGCCCCTAGTGGGCTGGGCGCCCCCCATGGGCCTCCCCCCATGCGCCTAGGGTTGCAAACCCTAGGGTGGGGTGCTTCCCACTTGCCTTGGGGGGCAAGGCAGCCCCTTGGCCGCCGCCCCCCACCCTAGATGGGACTTGGCCGGCGCCCCCCTCCCAGGGGGCCTATATAAAGGGGGGGGGGAGGGAGGGCAGCAAGATTACAGCCTTGGGCGCCTCCCTCCTCCCCTGCAACACCTCTCCCTCTCGCAGAAGCTCGGCGAAGCCCTGCCGAGACCCGCTACATCCACCACCACGCCGTCGTGCTGCTGGATCTCCATCAACCTCTCCTTTCCCCTTGCTGGATCAAGAAGGAGGAGACGTCGCTGCACCGTACGTGTGTTGAACGCGGAGGTGCCGTCCGTTCGGCACTCGGTCATCGGTGATTTGGATCACGGCGAGTACGACTCCGTCATCCACGTTCATTGGAACGCTTCCGCTCGCGATCTACAAGGGTATGTAGATGCACTCCTTTCCCCTCGTTGCTAGTATACTCCATAGATGCATCTTGGTGAGCGTAGGAAAATTTTAAAAATTATGCTACGATTCCCAACAGTGGCATCATGAGCCAGGCCTATGCGTAGTTACTATGCACGAGTAGAACACAAAGCAGTTGTGGGCGTTGATGTTGCCAATTCTTCTTGCCGCTACTAGTCTTTTCTTGTTTCGGCGGTATTGTAGGATGAAGCGGCCCGGACCGACCTTACACGTACGTTTACGTGAGACAGGTTCCACCGATTGACATGCACTAGTTGCATAAGGTGGCCAGCGGGTGTCTGTCTCTCCTACTTTAGTCGGAACGGATTCGATGAAAATGGTCCTTATGAAGGGTAAATAGAAATTGGCAAATCACGTTGTGGTCATACGTAGGTAAGAAACGTTCTTGCTAGAAACCTACGAGCCACGTAAAAACTTGCAACAACAATTAGAGGACGTCTAACTTGTTTTTGCAGCATGTGTGATGTGATGTGATATGGCCAGAAGATGTGATGAATGATATATGTGATGTATGAGATTGATCATATTCTTGTAATAGGAATCACGACTTGCATGTCGATGAGTATGACAACCGGCAGGAGCCATAGGAATTGTCTTTATTATTTTGTATGACCTGCGTGTCATTGAATAAACGCCATGTAAATTACTTTACTTTATTGCTAAACACGTTAGCCATGTAAGTAGAAGTAATCGTTGGCGTGACAACTTCATGAAGACACGATGATGGAGATCATGGTGTCATGCCGGTGACGAAGATGATCATGGTGCCCCGAAGATGGAGATCAAAGGAGCATGATGATATTGGCCATATCATGTCACTATTTGATTGCATGTGATGTTTATCATGTTTTTGCATCTTATTTGCTTAGAACGACGGTAGTAAGTAAGATGATCCCTTATGATAATTTCAAGAAAAGTGTTCCCCCTAACTGTGCACCATTGCGAAGGTTCGTTGTTTCGAAGCACCACGTGATGATCGGGTGTGATAGATTCTAACGTTCGAATACAACGGGTGTTGACGAGCCTAGCATGTACAGACATGGCCTCGGAACACACGCAATACACTTAGGTTGACTTGACGAGCCTAGCATGTACAGACATGGCTGTTGGAAATATGCCCTAGAGGCAATAATAAATGGTTATTATTATATTTCTTTGTTCATGGTAATTGTCTATTGTTCATGCTATAATTGTATTGTCCGGAAATCGTAATACATGTGTGAATACATAGACTACAATGTGTCCCTAGTAAGCCTCTAGTTGACTAGCTTGTTGATCAACAGATAGTCATGGTTTCCTGACTATGGACATTGGATGTCATTGATAACGGGATCACATCATTAGGAGAATGATGTGATGGACAAGACCCAATCCTAAGCATAGCATAAAAGATCGTGTAGTTTCGTTTGCTAGAGCTTTTCCAATGTCAAGTATCTTTTCCTTAGACCATGAGATCGTGCAACTCCCGGATACCGTAGGAGTGCTTTGGGTGTGCCAAACGTCACAACGTAACTGGGTGACTATAAAGGTGCACTACGGGTATCTCCGAAAGTGTCTGTTGGGTTGGCACGGATCGAGACTGGGATTTGTCACTCCGTGTGACGGAGAGGTATCTCTGGGCCCACTCGGTAATGCATCATCATAATGAGCTCAATGTGACTAAGGCGTTAGTCACAGGATCATGCATTGCGGTACGAGTAAAGAGACTTGCCGGTAACGAGATTGAACAAGGTATTGGGATACCGACGATCGAATCTCGGGCAAGTAACATACCGATTGACAAAGGGAATTGTATACGGGATTGATTGAATCCTCGACACTGTGGTTCATCCGATGAGATCATCGTGGAACATGTGGGAGCCAACATGGGTATCCAGATCCCGCTGTTGGTTATTGACCGGAGAGGCGTCTCGGTCATGTCTGCATGTCTCCCGAACCCGTAGGGTCTACACACTTAAGGTTCAGTGACGCTAGGGTTGTAGAGATATGTGTATGCGGAAACCCGAAAGTTGTTCGGAGTCCCGGATGAGATACCGGACGTCACGAGGAGTTCCGGAATGGTCCGGAGGTGAAGAATTATATATAGGAAGTCAAGTTTCGGCCACCGGGAAAGTTTCGGGGGTTACCGGTATTGTACCGGGACCACCGGAAGGGTCCCGGGGGTCCACCGGGTGGGGCCATCTATCCCGGAGGGCCCCATGGGCTGAAGTGGGAGGGTAACCAGCCCCTAGTGGGCTGGGGCGCCCCCCATGGGCCTTCCCCCATGCGCCTAGGGTTGGGAACCCTAGGGTGGGGGGGGGGGGGCTTCCCACTTGCCTTGGGGGGCAAGGCACCCCCCTTGGCCGCCGCCCCCCACCCTAGATGGGTTTGGCCGGCGCCCCCCTCCCAAGGGGCCTATATAAAGAGGGGGGGGGGAGGGAGGGCAGCAATAATCACAGCCTTGGGCGCCTCCCTCCTCCCCTGCAACACCTCTCCCTCTCGCAGAAGCTCGGCGAAGCCCTGCCGAGACCCGCTACATCCACCACCACGCCGTCGTGCTGCTGGATCTCCATCAACCTCTCCTTTCCCCTTGCTGGATCAAGAAGGAGGAGACGTCGCTGCACCGTACGTGTGTTGAACGCGGAGGTGCCGTCCGTTCGGCACTCGGTCATCGGTGATTTGGATCACAGCGAGTACGACTCCATCATCCACGTTCATTGGAACGCTTCCGCTCGCGATCTACAAGGGTTTGTAGATGCACTACTTTCCCCTCATTGCTAGTATACTCCATAGATGCATCTTGGTGAGCGTAGGAAAATTTTAAATTATGCTACGACTCCCAACAGTGGCATCATGAGCCAGGCCTATGCGTAGTTACTATGCACGAGTAGAACACAAAGCAGTTGTGGGCGTTGAGTTTGCCAATTCTTCTTGCCGCTACTAGTCTTTTCTTGTTTTGGCGGCATTGTAGGATGAAGCGGCCCGGACCGACCTTACACGTACGCTTACGTGAGACAGGTTCCACCGATTGACACGCACTAGTTGCATAAGGTGGCCAGCGGGTGTCTGTCTCTCCTACTTTAGTCGGAACGGATTCGATGAAAAGGGTCCTTATGAAGGGTAAATAGAAATTGGCAAATCACGTTGTGGTCATACGTAGGTAAGAAAACGTTCTTGCTAGAAACCTACAAACCACGTAAAAACTTGCAACAACAATTAGAGGACGTCTAACTTGCAACAACAACAATCATGAGCCAGTGCTATGTGATGTGATATGGCCAGAAGATGTGATGAATGATATATGTGATGTATGAGATTGATCATATTCTTGTAATAGGAATCACGACTTGCATGTCGATGAGTATGACAACCGGCAGGAGCCATAGGAGTTGTCTTTATTATTTTGTATGACCTGCGTGTCATTGAATAACGCCATGTAAATTACTTTACTTTGTTGCTAAACGCGTTAGCCATAGAAGTAGAAGTAATCGTTGGCGTGACGACTTCATGAAGACACAATGATGGAGATCATGATGATGGAGATCATGGTGTCATGCCGGTGACGAAGATGATCATGGTGCCCCGAAGATGGAGATCAAAGGAGCATAATGATATTGGCCATATCATGTCACTATTTGATTGCATGTGATGTTTATCATGTTTTTGCATCTTATTTGCTTAGAACGACGGTAGTAAGTAAGATGATCCCTTATGATAATTTCAAGAAAAGTGTTCCCCCTAATTGTGCACCGTTGCGAAGGTTCGTTGTTTCGAAGCACCTCGTGATGATCGGGTGTGATAGATTCTAACGTTCGAATAAACCGGGTGTTGACGAGCCTAGCATGTACAGACATGGCCTCGGAACACACGCAATACACTTAGGTTGAATTGACGAGCCTAGCATGTACAGACATGGCCTCGGAACACGGAGGACCGAAAGGTCGAGCATGAGTCGTATAGAAGATACGATCAACATGGAGATGTTCACCGATCTTGACTAGTCCGTCTCACGTGATGATCGGACACGGCCTAGTTAACTCGGATCATGTTTCACTTAGATGACTAGAGGGATGTCTATCTGAGTGGGAGTTCATTAAATATTTTGATTAGATGAACTTAATTATCATAAACTTAGTCTAAAATCTTTACACTATGTCTTGTAGATCAAATGGCCAACGTTGTCCTCAATTTCAACGCGTTCCTAGAGAAAACCAAGCTGAAAGATTATGGCAGCAACTATACGGACTGGGTCCGGAACCTGAGGATCATCCTCATAGTAGCCAAGAAAGATTATGTCCTAGAAGCACCGCTAGGTGAAGCACCAATCCCAGAAAACCAAGACGTTATGAACGCTTGGCAGCAGTGTGCTGATGATTACTCCCTCGTTCAGTGCGGCATGCTTTACAGCCTAGAACCGGGTCTCCAAAAGCGTTTTGAGAAACATGGAGCATATGAGATGTTCGAGGAGCTGAAATTGGTTTTCCAAGCTCATGCCCGGGTCGAGAGATACGAAGTCTTCGACAAGTTCTTCAGCTGTAAAATGGAGGAAAATAGTTCTGTAAGTGAGCACATACTCAGAATGTCTGGGTTGCACAACCGCTTGACTCAGCTGGGAGTTAATCTCCCGGATGACGCGGTCATTGACAGAATCCTTCAGTCGCTTCCACCAAACTTCAAGAGCTTTGTGATGAACTACAATATGCAGGGGATGGAAAAGACCATTCCTGAGGTATATTCGATGCTGAAATCAGCGGAGGTGGAATCAGAAAAGAACATCAAGTGTTGATGGTGAATAAAACCACTAAGTTCAAGAAGGGCAAGGGTAAGAAGAACTTCAAGAAGGACGGCAAGGGAGTTGCCACGCCCGGTAAACCAGTTACTGGGAAGAAGTCAAAGAATGGACCCAAGCCTGAAACTGAGTGCTTTTATTGCAAGGGAAGTGGTCACTGGAAGCGGAACTGCCCCAAATACTTAGCGGACAAGAAGGCCGGCAACACCAAGGGTATATGTGATATACATGTAATTGATGTGTACCTTACCAGTACTCGTAGTAGCTCCTGGGTATTTGATACCGGTGCGGTTGCTCATATTTGTAACTCAAAACAGGAACTACGGAATAAACGGAGACTGGCGAAGGACGAGGTGACGATGCGCGTCGGGAATGGTTCCAAGGTCGATGTGATCGCCGTCGGCACGCTACCTCTGCATCTACCCACGGGATTAGTTTTAAACCTCAATAATTGTTATTCAGTGCCAGCTTTGAGCATGAACATTGTATCTGGATCTCGTTTAATTCGAGATGGCTACTCATTTAAATCCGAGAATAATGGTTGTTCTATTTATTTGAGAGATATGTTTTATGGTCATGCCCCGCTGGTCAATGGTTTATTTTTGATGAATCTCGAACGTGATGTTACACATGTTCATAGTGTGAATACCAAAAGATGTAAAGTTGATAACGATAGTCCCACATACTTGTGGCACTGCCGCCTTGGTCACATTGGTGTCAAGCGCATGAAGAAGCTCCATACAGATGGACTTTTGGAGTCTCTTGATTACGAATCATTTGACACGTGCGAACCATGCCTCATGGGTAAGATGACCAAGACTCCGTTCTCCGGAACAATGGAGCGAGCAACCAACTTATTGGAAATCATACATACCGATGTGTGCGGTCCAATGAGTGTTGAGGCTCGCGGAGGATATCGTTATGTTGTCACTCTCACTGATGACTTAAGTAGATATGGGTATGTCTACCTAATGAAACACAAGTCTGAAACCTTTGAAAAGTTCAAGGAATTTCAGAGTGAATTTGAGAATCAACGTGACAGAAAAATAAAATTCTTACGATCAGATCGTGGTGGAGAATATTTAAGTCACGAATTTGGTACACACTTAAGGAAATGTGGAATAGTTTCACAACTCACGCCGCCTGGAACACCTCAGAGAAACGGTGTGTCCGAACGTCGTAATCGCACTCTATTAGATATGGTGCGATCTATGATGTCTCTTACTGATTTACCGCTCTCATTTTGGGGCTATGCTTTAGAGACTGCCTCATTCACTTTAAATAGGGCTCCGTCGAAATCCGTTGAGACGACACCGTATGAATTATGGTTTGGGAAGAAACCTAAGCTGTCGTTTCTAAAAGTTTGGGGATGCGATGCTTATGTCAAGAAACTTCAACCTGAAAAGCTCGAACCCAAGTCGGAAAAATGCGTCTTCATAGGATACCCTAAGGAAACTATTGGGTATAACTTCTACCTCAGATCCGAAGGCAAGATCTTCGTTGCCAAGAACGGGTCCTTTCTGGAGAAGGAGTTTCTCTCGAAAGAATTGAGTGGGAGGAAAGTGGAACTTGATGAGGTGATAGTCACCCCTTCCGAACCGGAAAGTAGCGCAGCGCGGGAAGATGTTCCTGTGGTGCCTACACCGACTGGGGAGGAAGTTAATGATGATGATCATGAAGCTTCGGATCAAGTTACTACTGAACTTCGTAGGTCCACAAGGACACGTTCCGCACCAGAGTGGTACGGCAACCCTGTCCTGGAAATCATGTTGTTAGACAACGGTGAACCTTCGAACTATGAAGAAGCGATGGCGGGCCCGGATTCCGACAAATGGCTAGAAGCCATGAAATCCGAGATAGGATCCATGTATGAAAACGAAGTATGGACTTTGACTGACTTGCCCGATGATCGGCGAGCCATAGAAAACAAGTGGATCTTTAAGAAGAAGACAGACGCGGATGGTAATGTGACCATCTATAACGCTCGACTTGTCGCTAAGGGTTATCGACAAGTTCAAGGGGTTGACTACGATGAGACTTTCTCACCCTTAGCGAAGCTGAAGTCCGTCCGAATCATGTTAGCAATTGCCGCATACTATGATTATGAGATATGGCAGATGGACGTCAAAACGGCATTCCTTAACGGATTCCTTAAGGAAGAGTTGTATATGATGCAGCCGGAAGGTTTTGTCGATCCTAAGAATGCTAACAAAGTATGCAAGCTCCAGCGCTCAATCTATGGGCTGGTGCAAGCATCTCGGAGTTGGAACATTCGCTTTGATGAGATGATCAAAGCGTTTGGGTTTACACAGACTTATGGAGAAGCCTGTGTTTACAAGAAAGTGAGTGGGAGCTCTGTAGCATTTCTCTTATTATATGTGGATGACATATTATTGATGGGAAATGATATAGAATTCTTGGAAAGTATAAAGGCCTATTTGAATAAGTGTTTTTCAATGAAGGACCTTGGAGAAGCTGCTTATATATTAGGCATCAAGATCTATAGAGATAGATCGAGACGCCTCATTGGTCTTTCACAGAGTACATACCTTGACAAGATATTGAAGAAGTTCAATATGGATCAGTCCAAGAAGGGGTTCTTGCCTGTATTGCAAGGTGTGCAAGTTGAGCACGGCTCAATGCCCGACCACGGCAGAAGATATAGAAAAGATGAGTGTCATCCCCTATGCCTCGGCCATAGGGTCTATTATGTATGCCATGCTGTGTACCAGACCTGATGTAAACCTTGCCGTAAGTTTGGTAGGAAGGTACCAAAGTAATCCCGGCATGGAACACTGGACAGCGGTCAAGAATATCCTAAAGTACCTGAAAAGGACTAAGGATATGTTTCTCGTTTATGGAGGTGACGAAGAGCTCGTCGTAAAGGGTTACGTCGACGCTAGCTTCGACACAGATCTGGATGACTCGAAGTCACAAACCGGATACGTGTATATTTTGAATGGAGGAGCAGTAAGCTGGTGCAGTTGCAAGCAAAGCGTCGTGGCGGGATCTACATGTGAAGCGGAGTACATGGCAGCCTCGGAGGCAGCACAGGAAGCAGTCTGGATGAAGGAGTTCATTACCGACCTAGGGGTGATTCCCAATGCGTCGGGCCCGATGACTCTCTTCTGTGACAACACTGGAGCTATTGCCCTTGCGAAGGAGCCCAGGTTTCACAGGAAGACCAGGCATATCAAGCGTCGCTTCAACTCCATTCGTGAAAGTGTTCAAAATGGAGACATAGATATTTGTAAAGTACATACGGACCTGAATGTAGCAGATCCGTTGACTAAACCTCTCCCTAGGGCAAAACATGATCAACACCAGGACGCAATGGGTGTTCGATTCATCACAATGTAACTAGATTATTGACTCTAGTGCAAGTGGGAGACTGTTGGAAATATGCCCTAGAGGCAATAATAAATGGTTATTATTATATTTCTTTGTTCATGATAATCGTCTATTGTTCATGCTATAATTGTATTGTCCGGAAATCGTAATACATGTGTGAATACATAGACCACAACGTGTCCCTAGTAAGCCTCTAGTTGACTAGCTCGTTGATCAACAGATAGTCATGGTTTCCTGACTATGGACATTGGATGTCATTGATAACGGGATCACATCATTAGGAGAATGATGTGATGGACAAGACCCAATCCTAAGCATAGCATAAAAGATCGTGTAGTTTCGTTTGCTAGAGCTTTTCCAATGTCAAGTATCTTTTCCTTAGACCATGAGATCGTGCAACTCCCGGATACCGTAGGAGTGCTTTGGGTGTGCCAAACGTCACAACGTAACTGGGTGACTATAAAGGTGCACTACGGGTATCTCCGAAAGTGTCTGTTGGGTTGGCACGGATCGAGACTGGGATTTGTCACTCCGTGTGACGGAGAGGTATCTCTGGGCCCACTCGGTAATGCATCATCATAATGAGCTCAATGTGACTAAGGCGTTAGTCACGGGATCATGCATTGCGGTACGAGTAAAGAGACTTGCCGGTAACGAGATTGAACAAGGTATTGGGATACCGACGATCGAATCTCGGGCAAGTAACATACCGATTAACAAAGGGAATTGTATACGGGATTGATTGAATCCTCGACATCGTGGTTCATCCGATGAGATCATCGTGGAACATGTGGGAGCCAACATGGGTATCCAGATCCCGCTGTTGGTTATTGACCGGAGAGGCGTCTCGGTCATGTCTGCATGTCTCCCGAACCCGTAGGGTCTACACACTTAAGGTTCGGTGACGCTAGGGTTGTAGAGATATGTGTATGCGGAAACCCGAAAGTTGTTCGGAGTCCCGGATGAGATCCCGGACGTCACGAGGAGTTCCGGAATGGTCCGGAGGTTAAGAATTATATATAGGAAGTCAAGTTTCGGCCACCGGGAAAGTTTCGGGGGTTACCGGTATTGTACCGGGACCACCGGAAGGGTCCCGGGGGTCCACCGGGTGGGGCCACCTATCCCGGAGGGCCCCGTGGGCTGAAGTGGGAAGGGAACCAGCCCCTAGTGGGCTGGGCGCCCCCCCATGGGCCTCCCCCCATGCGCCTAGGGTTGCAAACCCAAGGGTGGGGGGCTTCCCACTTGCCTTGGGGGGCAAGGCAGCCCCTTGGCCGCCGCCCCCACCCTAGATGGGACTTGGCCGGCGCCCCCCCTCCCAGGGGGCCTATATAAAGGGGGTGGGGTGGGAGGGCAGCAAGATTACAGCCTTGGGCGCCTCCCTCCTCCCCTGCAACACCTCTCCCTCTCGCAGAAGCTCGGCGAAGCCCTGCCGAGACCCGCTACATCCACCACCACGCCGTCGTGCTGCTGGATCTCCATCAACCTCTCCTTTCCCCTTGCTGGATCAAGAAGGAGGAGACATCGCTGCACCGTACGTGTGTTGAACGCGGAGGTGCCGTCCGTTCGGCACTCGGTCATCGGTGATTTGGATCACGGCGAGTACGACTCCGTCATCCATGTTCATTGGAACGCTTCCGCTCGCGATCTACAAGGGTATGTAGATGCACTCCTTTCCCCTCGTTGCTAGTATACTCCATAGATGCATCTTGGTGAGCGTAGGAAAATTTTAAAAATTATGCTACGATTCCCAACAGGATGTCTGGCCCGTCGCCTGCTGCCACATATAACAGGGGAGGGGCTTGGGATTTGGGGGCAGTTCCTCACTCACTCCCGTTCCTATCCCCATCTCGCCACACAGCCGCTGCCGCTAGGCCGTGCTCCGGCGCTGCCCCGGCCCTCTCCTCCGACCTCCGGCCCCGATCTCCTGCCCACGGATTCTCCTCCTCCCGATCTACGGTTCTATCCAATCCATTTCTTGGGTCGTGGTGTGAATCTCTTGGGAGGGACTGGTGTATTGTGGGATTCACCGCCGGAGTTCTTGATGGCTCATACCAAGAACTGCGGCCCCGAGCGCCCTGAGCCTTCTTCTCGGGTCGCTCGCCGGCAAGGCTCAACCGACTCCGATGAACATACTCGGCCTAAGAATAAGAAGACCACCACCAAGAAGAAGAAGCGGGCACCATCCACAAGTCCCTCGGCCTCAGATCCGGATGATGAGGACTATGTTGGGGAGGAAGAGGATGACTTTGCTCCAAGACACTCTGTTGGCCAGTCCAAGCCTGGCACTAGGAGGGCACCGGTGCCTCAAGTCCGTGGTTCTGCAATGCCCTTTGTCCATGGTCGTCGCATCTCCATGGAGCTTCCTGACAGCGGGGATTGCCCCACTCACAACTTCACAACTGTGGGGGCGGGTCAATATCTTGTGTTCTGTCGGGATGTCAATCAATATGAGATGGTGGCTGATGCCGAGGATCCTCGGTTCCGGACTCGTATGCAGCAGGATCTCTATTCCATTTTCGTCCATGGGCGAGGACTTGCTCCTCACAAATACTTGGATCTCAACTTCCTACGTGATCATCCTGCCATGTTCCCTAACAACCCGGTCAAGATCATTGATGATATGACTCTAGGTCCTGCAATGACCTTCACGTGTGATTGGAATGAAGCTGCCATTCTTCAGTTCTATGCCACCTGTTTCTTTGGTCCGGACAACACTCTCGCATGGATGACCGATGACACTACACTGAGTATCACTTATGATCGGTTTGTTTAGATTTTGGGCCTCTCTCGAGTTGGACATTGCATTCACAGTATGGATCCAGAGTATAAGCCCAAAGGGATTGATGCTTGCTTGCCTCTTGTGAAGCCTACCTCTCAGCTCACTGAAGAGGAACGTGGATATCCACTCAATGAGGTATCCATCTTCCGTGCTCCTTACTACATCCTCTATCAGTGTGTGCTTCGCACCCTCTATCCTAAGAAGGGAGATCGCTCAAGGGCTCGCAACTACTGTATTGACTTGATGGTTCGTATGCATGACGAATCCACTCTGCCTCTGGACACAACCCATTTCATTTGGCATGAGATCCGTCTTTGCAGCTCCATTCAGTCGCGCCAGTTCCCTCATGCTCCATTTATTCAGGCTTTGATTGATCACACTGCTCCCTTTGAGGTGGTTAAGACTGCTATGCACTCCATTTGGACGCCTCCTCCTCATATGCGCGTGCTGGATAATGCTCAGCCTGCTGCTCCTACTCAGCCTAGGAGGTCTGCTAGTGGGACTCAGCCCACTGGTTCCTCTGCTCCATCTTCCTCGACCGCTCCTCGTGGCCGTTTTGCCTCGTTCTTGGGCAAGGCTCAGTCTGCTATCATGAAGGCAATTACTTTCAGCTGTCATCAGAATCATGATGTTCAGAAGCGCCTCATCATCTCCAAGAATCAGCTCAAGCAACGCCTTCATGATCGTGGGAGTCCTGTGAGTGATGACGATCCGATTCCCGCAGCTCCGTCCTCTTCCACTTTCGGATTCCCTTCTCGTGTCGAGTACCCCGAGTTCTTTGATGATGCTGATGACATCCGCCAGGAGTGACAGAGTCCGTTTAGTTCTTCGCCCCTTTTTACTTGTTACTGTCAAAGGGGGAGAAGTAGTATCTTAGTATGGTCATGCTATGATGTGTTAGCTATATTCAAACTTGTTATTGTGAGACTATGATATTATGTTGCTACCTATGGTATTTATGGTACTTATGTTATTATCTTGTGGCTATGAAATGTTTGTAGTCTATGCGTTATGGTAGTTTCATGTGTGCATGTCTCTCACATTTATATCTCTTGTTGTACATCCTAACATATTCATCTCATGCACATAATGAGGGGGAGCTAAAAGTAAATAGAAACATAAACATATTTTGTACTTTTGCTCTCATGATTGTCAATGCTAAAATTGTTTATTGCATCTATGATACTACATGTATGATTGTCATCAACAAACAAAAAGGGAGAGATTGAAAGTGCAATCATGCCTTTACATCTTTGTTGTTGATGACAATATACATGTAGGGGACTAACAATAGCTGTCAAGTAAATCTCAGGTGTTGGTCCCCGGTTCATCAAAGTGTGTGGATCAAGAGCATACGAAGTGGTTTCACTCAAGGATGAAGTATTAAAATGATTTCATATTTTGTTTCCTTGAGTATAGGATTCCACACTATTAAGAGGGGATTGATAGGGTTAGTAAAAGACTTGCTCTTGCCAAAATATCTCCTTTCCATAACTCATTTGATCTATCACTACTCTCTGGCTTATTCTGCCCCCGGGAGTGCCGGATGTCCGGGCTGCTCCCCGGATATCCGGCTCGTGCCCCGGATGTCCGGCCTTAGCCCTCTTCATGTCCAGAAGGTTTCTGGTTCCACGTCGGATGTCCGGGTTTTCCCCGGATGTCCGGGCCTTCCTGATACGCCGGATGTCCAGGCCCTATCCCGGATGTCCGGCCTCTACTACCCGTGGAACAGCTGAAGTTCTGTTACCTTTTAGTGATCGCGCCGGATGTCCGGCCATCTGCCAGATGTCCGGGCCTTCCTGATACGCCGGATGTCCGGGCTTGGCCCTCGGATGTCCGGCCCCTCTGTTTTCTATTCTGCTTCTGCTTTGTTCCTCGTACCTTGCCAGGCCAGATGTTCGGCCCCTAGCCCAGATGTCCGGCCTGCCCATTCACTTACACTACAACGACCATATTTGTGCTCACACTATATATAGCCCCTCTTCCCCACGGGAGAGGGTTGACCATTCACTTTGAACAAACCTGATAACCCACAAGTTTTGGGGATCGCAACAGTTTTCGAGGGTAGAGTATTCAACCCAAATTTATTGATTCGACACAAGGGGAGCCAAAGAATATTCTCAAGTATTAGCAGTTGAGTTGTCAATTCAACCACACCTGGCTAACTTAGTATCTGCAGCAAAGTGTTTAGTAGCAAAGTAATATGGAAGTAACGGTAGCAAAAGTAATATTTTTGGGTTTTGTAGTGATTGTAACAGTAGCAACGGAAAAATAAATAAGCGGAGAACAATATGTGAAAAGCTCGTAGGCATTGGATCGATGATGGAGAATTATGCCGGATGTGGTTCATCATGTAACAGTCACAACATAGGGTGACACAGGACTAGCTCCAATTCATTAATGTAATGTAGGCATGTATTCCGAATATAGTTATACGTGCTTATGGAAAAGAACTTGCATGACATCTTTTGTCCTACCCTCCCGTGGCAGCGGGGTCCTAATGGAAACGAAGGGATATTAAGGCCTCCTTTTAATAGAGTACCGGACCAAAGCATTAACACATAGTGAATACATGAACTCCTCAAACTATGGTCATCACCGGGAGTGGTCCCGATTATTGTCACTTCGGGGTTGCCGGATCATAGCACATAGTAAGTGACTATAGACTTGCAAGATAGGATCAAGAACTCACATATATTCATGAAAACATAATAGGTTCAGATCTGAAATCATGGCACTCGGGCCCTAGTGACAAGCATTAAGCATAGCAAAGTCATAGCAACATCAATCTCAGAACATAGTGGATACTAGGGATCAAACCCTAACAAAACTAACTCGATTACATGATAAATCTCATCCAACCCATCACGGTCCAGCAAGCCTACGATGGAATTACTCACGCACGACGGTGAGCATCATGAAATTGGTGATGGAGGATGGTTGATGATGACAATGGCGACGGATTCCCCTCTCCGGAGCCCCGAACGGACTCCAGATCAGCCCTCCCGAGAGAGATTAGGGCTTGGCGGCGGTTCCGTATCGTAAAACGCGATGAATCTTTTTCTCTGATTTTTTCTCCCCGAACACGAATATATAGAGTTGGAGTTGAGGTCGGTGGAGCTTCAGGGGGGCCACGAGGCAGGGGGCGCGCCCCCACCCTCGTGGCAAGGGTGTGGGCCCCCTGGCCTTGATTCTTTCGCCAGTATTTTTTATTATTTCCATAAATAATCTCCGTGGAGTTTCAGGTCATTGCGAGAACTTTTGTTTCTGCACATAAATAACACCATGGCAATTCTGCTGAAAACAACGTCAGTCCGGGTTAGTTCCATTCAAATCATGCAAGTTAGAGTCCAAAACAAGGGCAAAAGTGTTTGGAAAAGTAGATACGACGGAGACGTATCAACTCCCCCAAGCTTAAACCTTTGCTTGTCCTCAAGCAATTCAGTTGATAAACTGAAAGTGATAAAGAAAGCTTTTACAAACTCTGTTTGCTCTTCTTGTTGTAAATATGTAAAGCCAACATTCAAGTTTTCAGCAAATATTATGAACTAACCATATTCACAATAACACTTAGGTCTCATGTTTACTCATATCAATGGCATAATCAACTAGCGAGCAATAATAATAAATCTCGGATGACAACACTTTCTCAAAACAATCATGATATGATATAATAAGATGGTATCTCGCTAGCCCTTTCTGAGACCGCAAAACATAAATGCAGAGCACCTTTAAAGATCAAGGACTGACTAAACATTGTAATTCATGGTAAAAGAGATCCAGTCATAGTCATACCCAATATAAATTAATAGTAATGGATGCAAATGACAGCGGTGCTCTCCAGCTGGTGCTTTTTAATAAGAGGGTGATGACTCAACATAAAAGTAAATAGATAGGCCCTTCGCAGAGGGAAGCAGGGATTTGTAGAGGTGCCAGAGCTCGATTTTGAAATAGAGATAAATAATATTTTGAGCGGCATACTTTCATTGTCAACATAACAACCAAGAGATGGCGATATCTTCCATGCTACACACATTATAGGCGGTTCCCAAACAGAATGGTAAAGTTTATACTCCCCCTCCACCAACAAGCATCAATCCATGGCTTGCTCGAAACAACGAGTGCCTCCAACTAACAACAGTCCCGGGGGAGTTTTGTTTGCAATTATTTTGATTTGATTTGCTTAAAGCATGGGACTGGGCATCCCGGTGACCAGCCATTTTCTCGTGAGTGAGGAGCGGAGTCCACTCCTCTTGAGAATAACCCACCTAGCATGGAAGATACAGACAACCCTAGTTGATACATGAGCTATTCGAGCATACAAAACAGAATTTCATTTGAAGGTTTAGAGTCTGGCACATACAAATTTACTTGGAACGGCAGGTAGATACCGCATATAGGAAGGTATAGTGGACTCATATGGAATAACTTTGGGGTTTAAGGGATTGGATGCACAAGCAGTATTCCCGCTTAGTACAAGTGAAGGCTAGCAAAAGACTGGGAAGCGACCAACTAGAGATCGACAACAGTCATGAACATGCATTAAAATTAATAAACATTGAGTGCAAGCATGAGTAGGATATAATCCACCATGAACATAAATATCATGAAGGCTATGTTGATTTTGTTTCAACTACATGCGTGAACATGTGCCAAGTCAAGTCACTCGAATCATTCAAAGGAGGATACCACCCTATCATACCACATCACAACCATTTTAATAGCATGTTGGCACGCAAGGTAAACCATTATAAGCTCCTAGCTAATTAAGCATGGCATAAGTATCTATAATCTCTAATTATCATTGCAAACATGTTTATTCATAATAGACTGAATCAGGAATGATGAACTAATCATATTTACAAAAGGAAGAGAGGTCGAGTTCATACCAGCTTCTCTCGTCTCAATCAGTCAATCATATATCGTCATTATTGCCCTTCACTTGCACGACCGAACGATGTGAATAATAATAATAGTGCACGTGCATTGGACTAAGATGGAATCTGCAAGCATTCAATAAACAGGAGAAGACAAGGCAATACGGGCTCTTGGTTAAATCAACAATAATGCATATAAGAGCCACTTCAACAATTTAATCATGCTCTTCTCCTATCGACCCCCAAAGAAAAGAAAAGAAATAAAACTATTTACACGGGAAAGCTCCCAACAAGCAAAAGAAGAACATGAAATATTTTTGGGTTTTCTTTTAATTATTACTACTACAACATGAAAGGTAAACTAGCTAAACGCTACAACTAATTTTTTTCTTAAAGTTTTTCAAACACACAAGAAGAAAGCAAGAAAAAGAAAATAAACTAGCATGGATATTACAGTGAAAAAGTATGAGCACCAACATCTAGCAATGAGTGTGTAACATGAATATAACGTCGGTGAGAGATACGTACTCCCCCAAGCTTAGGCTTTTGGCCTAAGTTGGTCTATTGCCACGGCTGGCCTGGCGGATATCCAAATTTATAGTTGGGGCCGTACTGTGATGCAACAGTCATTGCATCGTGGGCTGCAGCTTGGAGGCGAGCTATCTCAGCCCTCCTCTTATACTCGGCCGCCTCCTCCCTGGTTATGAAATATCTCCCCTTTGCCTGAAAGTCAAAGAAGGTAGCAGCAGGGAGAGCGACGTGATAGGTGCGTCGTTTGTCAAAGATTAGTTGGTAATGGAGGAACTAATCGTTCCTCTCAACAAAACGATGACGAACCATAGCCTCATAATCTAAGTAAGTAGGAGGCAACTCAATATCATCCTCACGTATGGTCACACCAAGAATTTTAGCTAAACGGGTTGCATAAATTCCACCAAAGAAATCTCCATTAAATCTATTATTATGCAACCTACGTGCAACAATGGCTCCCAAATTATAATGTTTATCCCCTAACACAGCACTCCTGAGAACACTGAGGTCAGGAACACACATGTGACATGCTTCATCCTTACCATTTATGCACCTACCTATGAAGAGAGCAAAATAATGTATAGCAGGAAAATGAATGCTCCCTATGGTAGCTTATGCTATGTCTCTAGATTCCCCCATAGTTATACTAGCAAGAAAATCTCTAAATTCAGATTTGCGAGGTTCACTAGTACTACCCCATTGTGGAAGTTTGCAAGCAGTGGTAAAATCCTCTAAGTCCATAGTATAAGAATTTTCATAAAGATCAAACAGGACAGTTTGAGAATTGCGTGAAGATGAAAATTCAAACCTCCTCACAAAGGAACTAGTGAGATAGTGGTACTGACGGTACTTATCTGCCTCGAAGCTCACAAGATCAGTGTTACGCACATATGCGTTAAATTCTTCCTTGATTCCTGCTTGATCCATGAAGTCCTCTGAAGTCCATTCACAAGCCCGCACTGGAGCGTCCCTTGGTGGTTCATCATCAGCATCGCGCATTGCAAGCCTGGGTCCTTGCTTCCTGGAAGGACCACCTTGGTACATTTTCCTAAACATATTTCTTCCTCTGAAAAATTTCTGAAATTTTTAGTAACTTCAAATAAAAGTGAACCAAGCTCAACAAAATTGATAGCAACTACTCCTACAAGTGCCTAGAGTCTATATTATGCATTAGAACTACTTGGAACCATATAAATTTGACATGCAAGCTCAAGAACAGGGTCACCTAGGCAGCACAAATTTGCAATAAATAAAGCACTAGAACAAAAACTAATTGGACCAATGGAGGAGTCACATACCAAGGAACAATCCCCCAAAGCAGTTTTGTGAGAGGTGCTTTGCGCAAGGAGATCGAAAATCGCAACAAAATGAGCTAGAACTCGTGCTTGAGCTGGATGGTGATTTTTTTTGGGAGGAAGAAGAAGTGTGTGGGTGCAGGAATAAGTGGAGGGGAGCCACCGTGGGCCCACGAGGCAGGGGGGCGCGCCCAGGGGGGGTGGGTGCACCCTGGACCCTCGTGCCCAGGTGCTTGCTCCCCTTGCTGTGTTCTCAGTGCCAAATATTCTCAAATATTCCAGAAAAATCATATTAAATTGGCAGGGCATTTGGAGAACTTTTATTTTTGGGGTATTTTTATATTGCACGGATAATTCAGAAAACTAACAGAAAATACTATGTTTGCTTTATTTCAACTAAATAACAGAAAGTAAAAGGAGGGTACAGAAGGTTGTGCCTTCTAGCTTCATCCATCTCATGCTCATCAAAAGGAATCCACTAACAAGGTTGATCAAGTCTTGTTAACAAACTCATTCCGAATAACATGGAACCGGAGAAATTTTGAATAACACTATGTTACCTCAACGGGGATATGCACGTCCCCAATAATAAGAATATCATATTTCTTCTTGGCAGTAGGAAGAGGAAATTCAAAATCTCCAAAAATAATCGATGGAATTTTTCCAACAGAATTGATACTGTGGACTTGAGGTTGTTTCCTCGGAAAGTGTACCGTATGCTCATTACCATTAACATGAAAAGTGACATTGCCTTTGTTGCAATCAATAACAGCCCCTGCAGTATTCAAAAAGGGTCTTCCAAGAATAATAGACATACTATCATCCTCGGGAATATCAAGAATAACAAAGTCCGTTAAAATAGTAACGTTTGCAACCACAACAGGCACATCCTCACAAATACCGACAGGCATGGCAGTTGATTTATCAGCCATTTGCAAGGATATTTCAGTAGGTGTCAACTTATTCAAATCAAGTCTACGATATAAAGAGAGAGGCATAACACTAACACCGGCTCCAAGATCACATAAAGCAGTTTTAACATAGTTTCTTTTAATGGAGCATGGTATAGTTGGTACTCCTGGATCTCCTAGTTTCTTAGGTATTCCACCCTTGAAAGTGTAATTAGCAAGCATGGTGGAAATTTCAGCTTCCGGTATCTTTATTTTATTTGTAACAATCTCTTTCATATACTTAGCATAAGGATTCATTTTGAGCACATCAGTTAAACGCATACGCAAAAAGATAGGTCTAATCATTTCAGCAAAGCGCTCAAAATCCTCGTCATCCTTTTTCTTGGATGGTTTGGGAGGAAAAGGCATGGGTTTCTGAACCCATGGTTCTCTTTCTTTACCGTGTTTCCTAGCAACAAAATCTCTCTTATCATAACGTTGATTCTTTGATTGTGGGTTATCAAGATCAACAACAGGTTCAATCTCTACATCATTGTCATTGCTAGGTTGAGCATCAACATGAACATCATCATTAACATTATCACTAGGTTCATGTTCATTACCAGATTGTGTTTCAGCATCAGAAATAGAAATATCATTGGGATTCTCAGGTGTGTCAACAACAGGTTCACTAGAAGCATGCAAAGTCCTATCATTTTTCTTTTTCTTCTTTTTAGAGGGACTAGGTGCATATGTATTATTTCTCTGAGAATCTTGCTCAATTCTCTTAGGGTGGCCCTCAGGATACAAAGGTTCCTGAGTCACTTTACCCCCTCTAGTTGCAACTCTAACAGCAAAGTCATTATTCTTACTATTTAATTCATTGAGCAAATCATTCTGAGCTTTAAGTACTTGTTCTACTTGAGTGGTGACCATAGAAGCATGTTTACTAATGAGTTTAAGTTCACCTTTAACTCTAGACATATAATCACCCAAGTGTTCAATCATATAAGCATTTTGTTTTAATTGTCTACCAAAATAAGCATTAAAATTTTCTTGTTTAACCATAAAGTTATCAAACTCATCCAAACATTGGCTAGCAAACTTAGTAGGAGGGATTTCAGCTTTATCATATCTATAGAGAGAATTTACCTTCACTACCTGTGTCGGGTTATCAAGACCATGTGTTTCTTCCATAGGTGATGAATTAAGATCATATATTTCTTCAACAGGCGGTAAAGCAAGACCATGTATTTCTTCAATAGGAGGTAAATTCTTAACATCTTCAGCTTTAATACCCTTTTCTTTCATAGATTTCTTTGCCTCTTGCATATCCTCAGGACTGAGAAATAGAACACCCCTCTTCTTCAGAGTTGGATTAGGAGTTGGTTCAGGAAGTGTCCAATTATTTTCATTTGTCAACATAGTATTCAATAGAATTTCAGCTTCATATGGTGTTCTTTCCCTGAAAACACAACCAGCACAACTGTCCAGGTGGTCTCTGGAAGCATCGGTTAGTCCATTATAAAAGATATCAAGTATTTCATTTTTCTTAAGAGGATGATCAGGCAAAGCATTAAGTAATTGGAGAAGCCTCCCCCAAGCTTGTGGGAGACTCTCTTCTTCAATTTGCACAAAATTATATATTTCCCTTAAAGCAGCTTGGTTCTTATGAGCAGGGAAATATTTAGCAGAGAAGTAATAAATCATATCTTGGGGACTATGCACACAACCAGGATCAAGGGAATTAAACCATATCTTAGCATCACCCTTTAATGAGAACGGAAATATTTTAAGGATATAATAGTAGCGAGTTTTCTCATCATTAGTGAACAGGGTGGCTATATCATTTAATTTAGTAAGATGTGCCACAACAGTTTCAGATTCATAGCCATAGAAAGGATCAGATTCAACCAAAGTAATTATATCAGGATCAATGGAGAATTCATAATCCTTATCAGTAACAAAGATAGGTGAAGTAGCATAAGCAGGATCATATTTCATTCTAGCATTCAGAGTTTTTTGTTTAAGCTTAGCTAATAATTTCTTAAGATCACTTCTATCATTGCAAGCAAGAAAGTCTCTAGCAGTTTCTTCATCCATAACATAGCCCTCAGGCACTACATGCAATTCATACTTAGGGGAGAGTCTTCATCATCACTTTCATCAATATTATCAGTTTCAATAATTTCATTCTCTCTAGCCCTAGCAAGTTGTTCATCAAGAAATTCACCAAGTGGCACAGTACTATCAAGCATAGAAGTAGTTTCATCATAAGCATCATGCATAGTAGATGTGGCATCATCAATAACATGCGACATATCAGAATTAATAGCAGAAGCAGGTTTAGGTGTCGCAAGCTTACTCAAAACAGAAGGTGAATCAAGTGCAGAGCTAGATGGCAGTTCCTTACCTCCCCTCGTAGTTGAGGGATTAATTTTTGTTTTTGTGTCTTTCAAGTTCTTCATAGTGACCAGCAGATATAAATCCCAAGTGACTCAAAGAATAGAGCTATGCTCCCTGGCAACGGCGCCAGAAAATATTCTTGATAACCCACAAGTATAGGGGATCGCAACAGTTTTCGAGGGTAGAGTATTCAACCCAAATTTATTGATTCAACACAAGGGGAGCCAAAGAATATTCTCAAGTATTAGCAGTTGAGTTGTCAATTCAACCACACCTGGATAACTTAGTATCTGCAGCAAAGTGTTTAGTAGCAAAGTAATATGGAAGTAACGGTAACGGTAGCAAAAGTAATATTTTTGGGTTTTGTAGTGATTGTAACAGTAGCAACGAAAAAATAAATAAGTGGAGAACAATATGTGAAAAACTCGTAGGCATTGGATCGGTGATGGAGAGTTATGCCGGATGTGGTTCATCATGTAACAGTCATAACATAGGGTGACACAGACTAGCTCCAATTCATCAATGTAATGTAGGCATGTATTCCGAATATAGTCATACGTGCTTATGGAAAAGAACTTGCATGACATCTTTTGTCCTACCCTCCCGTGGCAGCGGGGTCCTAATGGAAACTAAGGGATATTAAGGCCTCCTTTTAATAGAGTACCGGACCAAAGCATTAACACATAGTGAATACATGAACTCCTCAAACTATGGTCATCACCGGGAGTGGTCCCGATTATTGTCACTTCGGGGTTGCCGGATCATAACACATAGTAGGTGACTATAGACTTGCAAGATAGGATCAAGAACTCACATATATTCATGAAAACATAATAGGTTCAGATCTGAAATCATGGCACTCGGGCCCTAGTGACAAGCATTAAGCATAGCAAAGTCATAGCAACATCAATCTCAGAACATAGTGGATACTAGGGATCAAACCCTAACGAAACTAACTCGATTACATGATAAATCTCATCCAACCCATCACCGTCCAGCAAGCCTACGATGGAAATACTCACGCACGGCGGTGAGCATCATGAAATTGGTGATGGAGGATGGTTGATGATGACGATGGCGATGGATTCCCCTCTCTGGAGCCCCGAACGGAATCCAGATCAGCCCTCCCGAGAGAGATTAGGGCTTGGTGGCGGCTGCGTATCGTAAAACGCGATGAATCTTTCTCTCTGATTTTTCTCTCCCCGAACACGAATATATAGAGTTGGAGTTGAGGTCGGTGGAGCTTCAGGGGGCCCACGAGGCAGGGGGCGCGCCCCCCTCCCTCGTGGAAAGGGTGTGGGCCCCCCTGGCCTTGATTCTTTCGCCAGTATTTTTTATTATTTCCAAAAATAATCTCCGTGGAGTTTCAGGTCATTCCGAGAACTTTTGTTTCTGCACATAAATAACACCATGACAATTCTGCTGAAAACAGCGTCAGTCCGGGTTAGTTCCATTCAAATCATGCAAGTTAGAGTCCAAAACAAGGGCAAAAGTGTTTGGAAAAGTATATACGACGGAGACGTATCAAAACCCTAGAACATATTTCACTCCCTCTCACTCCTCCACACCAAATCTTAGATCCCCAAGGGATTTGAGAGCATTTGAGAGAAGTTGTCCGATCAAGTGATAGATCCACTCCTTCCCCTTCTTTGCACCAAAGGAATTCGTGATTTGAGCAAGTCTTGAGCTTTTCCCCATCGTTCTTGTTACTCTTGGAGGTTGGAGACTCCTAGGCGGTAGGAGTCTTTCGGAGAGGAATCGACCATTGTGATTACCCCCGGAAAAGTTTGTGAGGGTTTGGAGACCACCCCAAGGTCTACCACTAGTGGTTGAGAAACGCCTCCGTGGTGTTGTCTCGAAGGGAGAATAGGGTGAGCCTTCGTGGCGTTGGTGTGCCTTCGTGGTAACATCCACCTCTCTAACGGTAACGTAGCTTCCCTCCAAGGAAGTGAACATCGGCATACATCCTCGTCTCCCGGAGTTGCGGTTATTCCTAACCCTAACTCTCTACTTGTGGTTACTTGTCTCTTAGCACTTACTTATATCATATTGTGCTTTCTTACTTACATACTTGTGTTACTTTCTTATCTTGCTTAGCACTTAGTACTACACTTGCAATTGTTAGGCTCACCCTCATATTCCGCATTATTGCCTAAAATTGCTAAGTAATAATTAAAATTTGTAATTGTACCTATTCACCCCCCTTTAGGTCCATCTCGATCCTTTCACCATTTTAAAAAATACCAAAATAATAGACAAGAACTATTTTTTCAAATGAACGAACTTTTTCAAAAATTTGCTAATATTTATTGAAACCATGATTGTTTTTAAAATTCATGAACAATTGTTGAATCCACGAACATTTTTTGATACATAAACATTTTTTAATTCACAAATATTTGAAATTGTGAACTTTTTTTGAATTCGTAAACAGTGTTATCTATTTCTTGAAGTTTATTATATTAAAAATGACGACCCGAGCAGCTGACTTGAGTAGCTAGCGATGTAAGAGCATCTCTAGCAGACCCCGTAAAAGTCGAACCGGGAAAACACGTTTATAGTTCGCCGCCGATCAGATTTGTGGGGCAAATTTGTGCGCTGCATATCAGACCCAGTATATGAAACTTTAAATTTGAAGAAAAAACATTCCTGGGAGAAACTTGCAACGACATTCATCATACATAGTTGATCATCATACTACAGCATAGATAGTTGTTCATCATACTACATCATAGTACTACATGGGGGGGGGGGGGTCTGCGGGCCGTGCAGCATACCCAAGCCGAGGCTACCAAAATCGATGGGTGTGGCAGCGACGACGCGGCGGAGGAGCTCAGTCCTCGGCGGAGTCGAGGTCGATCTAGACCTTGGCCTGCTTGGCCTTCATGACGCGCAGGTACGCCTCCTTGGACGTGTGCGTCTGCGACACCGCGGCGTCCTGCTCGAGGAAGATCTCCTCGATCTCGACCTCGCGGCGGCGGCGCGCGTCGGCCTCCTCATCCTCCCTCGCCGAGCGCTCGATGATGGCGCGCTCGAGCTGGTCCTCCTGCCATGGGGGGAGGTAGTCTTCTGGGCCAATGATGCCTCGATGCGGCGGGTCCGCGTCGGCCTCGAGCTTGATGATGAGCGGCCCGAGCTCCTCTGGCTCTATCTTGACCGGAGTGAGCCATGAGCTCGATGCACTCGCGGACGAGCTCCCCGCGGCAGAGGAGCCGGAGAAGGCGCGTTGGCGGACCGCGAGCTCGTGCTCGTACTCGTCAAGCTCCCGGCGTTCGAACACCGGCGGCGGCCGGCTCCCATAGTTGCGCCTCTTCCGCGCGCCCCGCTTGCGTGCGGCGGCGTCGGCGCTCCGCGTCATCCCCACCGCTTCCGTAGCCGTCCATGGGTCGGAAGGGTCGCTAGGGCTTTTTTTAGACTCGCCGGCGCCGAGAAATTGGGGCGGAGGGGGAGGGGAATTGCGGCGGAGCGGCGGATAGGGTTTGACCCGTATCCGAGTGGTGAAACCGCATAAATAGCGGTGGAGAGGGTCTTTTTCCAGGCCACGGCAAACTTTTTATGGGCCGGGCCCGGGATACGGAGTCTGTTCTGGCAAGAAAAACAGGCCGAACCCGTATACTCACTGGAATTATACGGGTTCGGCCCTTTTACGGGGTCTGCTAGAGATGCTCTAAGCGACGTGAGAGCTAGTGGGTTGAGCAAGCACAAATCTTGAAACATATATCACCGACCAGGGAATTAGATGTGACTTAGCTAATTTTCATCTCAATAAGAATTAGCAAATCGAAAAAGGTATCACAAACATGATTTCATTTTGGATTGAATTTGCGTCCCATAGGAATGTTATTGCAGACATGATTTCATTCTCATTAGGATCGGGTCAAATTACAGGCCGGCACACTAACTAGAATAGCCCTAGCTCATCCGAGCTTCGGATGAGGTTACGCTTTTACCGCTCCTAAAACACCTTCACCACTACCGGCAAAAGGAAACTGGGCTAAACCACTCAGATCACCAAACACTTTTTCCACCGCTACCACTGATGAATTGCAATATAATCAAATCACTGGTATGACTCAAGGTTTTGGTTACCGAATGAGGCATTTTTACCGAGGGGAACTGGTAAACGCGGTTACCACGGTTACCGAGAAATACCGATAAATACCGAGAATATTTTGAACGAATTTCATAGTTGAATTATGAATTCAAATAAGTTAATGAACGAACATTTGAATCAGAGACCTCTCAAAACAGGAACTAGGTTAGTACCAACACGCCAGAACCAATTCTCATGGCATTAATTAGATTCTACGTACTTTACTATAAATCGAGTGTTTAAATTCAAAAAATTAAAAAACTGGTATTTTTTGCTTGGTACGTGGATTTACCAGGGGCACGGAAATACGCGGTAACCATGGGAAATCTCGAAATTTCGACTGGTAACCAAAACCTTGGTATGACTACAGCAGCAACCACGAGCCAAGGACTGCGACACAGACGACCAGGTTCGCGACAGAGACGACCAAATTGATGGAGGCAGCATCCACGGCTATGGTTCGCCGGTGCCTATCACCAGCCGGCACGGCAAACATACGTAGATCCATCGAAGTTGGTTGAGGAAGATGAAAGCACGGTACTGTCCAGTGGCGCGACGGGAACGCTGCCACTGGCTGCGGCGCGGCTTGAACTTGATCGGCGAGCTACTGCGCCGCCGGCTGGATCTGTGTCAACGGTGGACGATGGTGCAGCGTACGCTTCCTGCCACCTACAGAAATTGCATCCACCAGCTGGCGGCTGCAAAATTTTCAGGGCGCGACAAAAACTTACAGATCCAGCATGACATCCGTGATGAAGTTGGGGTTGAGATCAAGCTGCACTTAGAAACGGTGGCCGGCGTTCTATCCGTGAACTCGTGCGACGTACGTGACGACGCTCCTTTACATAGTCCGGGTAGGGGACGATTGGCTGAGCACCCAGATTTTAGGCTGGTTTGCGTCGGCCATCGCGGTGTGCCAGACACCGCGTCGCACGTTTCTTTTTGCCAGATGCCAGATGCCGCGTCGCACATGTCCGGGCGTTACGTACCGTGTGGGGTGTGAGCCGTTCCGATGGTATCTGACGTGACACCTCCTTCCGTTAAGTCTTTTTTTTTGGGTACCAATTGAGAGCTTTATTCAACGAAAGAGCTCCTAGCATCATCAGCCATAAGGCTAGTGAGTAGGAAAGAGGGTCTAGATCCAGTCCAACTTTCGGTGACCAACAATGTGCATGCATATTTTGCATAAAGGTGGGCCGGTACATTGGCTGATCTGATTACATGTTGAATAACAAAAGAAGAAAAAGAGGAAGCTAGCTCTCCAATTTCTAAAAGTAAAGGTGCCACAACAGAAAGGCTATTATGACGAGTGTTCCAGAGATTAACAATCTCCAGGCAGTCTGTTTCCATGATCACATGGGAGAAGCCACGCAGATTAGCAAAGATAACTCCATCACACAGCGCCAAAGTCTCCCCTATGAACGGATCTGATATCCCCGGATGGGGTTTGCTTCAAGCACCCAACAAGGCATTTGTGGATCGGGCTACACCTCCCGCACCCACCTTATTAAGCCTTTTTTTTGCATGGCTCCTTCCGTTAAGCCTGTGGGACCCATCCTCCACTGCAAAGCCCAATACCCATTTCATACATAATATACGTCTGACAAATACCTGCCACGGCTCGTATCCCAGGAAGGACGAGTGCATAGCGATTCTGGGAGCATGCGAGCTCGTCCACTCCTGTGGGTTTTTGGGTACATTTGGTTGCTTATTTATTTGATCCTGTCATGGGTGTCGGATGTGCGTGATGACATCTGGGCATGGGCATGGGGAAGAATGGTGTATTCTCGGTGGAGAGTGGATTTTCAGCACCGGGTGTCTAGGCACCCCTTATCAGCACCATAGGTCCAGATTCCTGTGCCTAGGGATATGTACCAGGTACTGTAGCGAGCATTTGATTAGCTTGGCCTAGTCTGCCCGTGTGCCTCGTATGTTGATTCCTCCTAGTAACCGAGGCACTGTAGCAGATTCCGCAACCCTCTCTTTTCTGACTTTTCTCTCTAGTAACCGAGGAACAGTGGGAAAGGAGAAGTGTCATAAAAAAGAAACAAGGAATGGCTAGACTGGTAGCGTGCCTGTGTCTCAAGTAACAGGAGCAAAATAAAAAAAAGCTATTTACCTTATACTATTCACTAGGATCTTTTGTGAGCTGCGCCTACTCTAGTATTTCACACAAATGTTGTTCCACCGAGGGATATAGGAGAGGCCACATAGCTCTTTACATAAACTAGATGACTCGTTGCGTCAATGGCGCAAAGGCCGAGAGGGAGCCAAGTATGGTGAGAATATTTAGACACTCAAGTCGAAAACCAAATGTGACCAACACTCCCGCATCCTCTGTTGGAAGCCGCCTTTTCTCACGGGATCTAACATAGATACATGATTCTTCCAGAGCAAATATTAGAGAAAATATAAAGCATGGAAAGCTTCAAGTTGTACTATTGAGACCATACCACGATATCTTTATTTAGTTTCTTTGGAAATCTAAAGGTCTGAGAGGATGGTACATGCGAGAAGCTGTGAATCCATAATAAAAAACTAAACTAACTTCCAAACAAACATTTCAAGTTTGGAAGCCACAAAAAGGCAGCCCAGATCTCTCGTTGTAGTGCAGGTACATGTCCTTAATCCTGCATCCACAGCCCATAATTTTTCAACACCTAAATCCATGAAATCCAACCGAAGGAAATCATCGCAGAAACATGTGTTGTGGCTTACGTCTTCGAGAAGGACTTCTTGGCATTCTTGTGCAGGTTGGACACATCAATCCTCGCTGCGAGCCCATAATTTCAGTCTTTTTTAATCTCTAACTGAACCAAATAACAAAAGCTTAAGCTTAAGCATCCACACACACAGAAAATGCAAAACAAATCTCACATAAAATTGTCCCAAGTCAGATACAGGGGAAACCAAGGTGAGATGCTCATGTTTCTTATAGGAAACAATAACCATAGGTAAATACATACATTATTGTCCTGTCCGAAGGTACCTGGGACATGAAACTAAGCCATTGAAATTTTTGTAACAGAATAGATGATAACACCAGTGTAGGCCATGAACAAAAATACAAAGAAGAAAATAATCAAGCATAAGCCACCTCGACCGAAGCAACGGTTGATCAACAGCAGGAACTTGAACCTCGTGATGCTAGACCATATATCTATGGTTACCCTTTTTATTTCTCCCGCCTAACCTGAAGTAGTTATCTGGACAAAATAGGGAGGCACACTTCAACAAATCAGTTCTTAGTAATTATAGAATGCCCTGTATTAAAGGAAGTAAAATCAAGCATGTATGTGCTCTAACTTTCATAACTGCATGTAAACTCAGCAACTAACTTTATGTACCAAAGTGTACAATTCTCAAGTTTAGCTACAGAGACGAAAACAGGGACATAGGGCGTGCATTCCAGTAGGCTCTGATAAACTCATTCCCAGCAATCCATTTCTTATATGAGTAAACAACAACGCTACCCAATTGCTTATATCAAGAATGACCAAAAGAAGCAAACCGAGCACAACTCTATAACCACATCGTTTTAAAAAATTCTCTTCTCTAAGCTAATCAAGCCTGCTCGTTTTTTTGGATAAATCCAGTTCGGTCAGTTAGGAGAAAAAAAGCAATTAATAAAATTACCCAAACTAAACAATCTTCTAATCTGCTTTAATGGAATATAATAAGCATTTGCTGCTGCTCTTTGGATGATATACTGGACCCCTTTATAGGCGGTTATGCATGCACATTTTACACAGTAGCCTGCATAACCCACTTAGCTTGCTTATACTGAACCCATATACATAATTTAACAGGCTAATAAGGAGACAAAGGCTGACAGCATTAGAAAAAGACAAGGCGCACCATAATCTCACCAGACAAGAACAAGTGGTAGGCCATGAAACAAAGCAAACAAAGCATGTAGCAAGAAGCAATGAAGTGCATCAATAAGAACACATCTAACCTTGCATAAGTATGACTGGTCCGGACGTCAGGAAACCTAGACAGGAAGAGAAAGAAGCAACAAACAAACATTTCAGCTCAGAGACATTTTATCAAACAGCAGACGAGCAAGAAATATCTTACATTTTATCAAACAGTAGCCTGATATATAAACAAGAAGTTGGATGACCCTGCAGCAACAAGATAAAGAGAAGTGAGAACAAGAAAATCGAAGAGCACGAGGACATGGAAAGCAAAGCCGGCTGAAGCGACGCATGCAAAAGAAAAAACGACAGTGACACTGATACAGAGAAGAAGAGCTGCAACCTCAACCAGTTCGACAACCAGGAGATGTCCGTGTGGACGAGGCCGAGGCCGCCCGCCAGGACCAGCTCCAGCACGAGGCTGAGGCCGCCCGCCAGGACCAGCTCCAGCACGAGGCCGCCCGCCACCGCGAGTCCCACGCCTGCCTCGTCGCACTGCGCCACAACCGGGGTCTCCAGGGCGCCTCGCCCTCCCCTCCCCGTGCCCCATCTCCACATCTCTTGTCAAATCTTCCCAGCCAGTTGAGACCTCCGTCTATCGCTTAGAGCTGCCAAAACAAAGCAAATACAATTAACTTCGAATTCTAGAAGTTGTGTTTTGGTATATATCTAAACAGTCTACAAAAATCAGTGCACGGAACATATCTAATTGAACTTTCAAAATCGTCAAGTAGATATTAAAGAAGATAGAATCATCATTGCAAGTGTACTCTCCATAACTGCATTGGCGCCTATTTTGTACAATGGCCTAAAGAAAACTCCAGTACATAAAAAGGAAGGATGCATTTATGGTAATGGAAAGATATTTCTAGCTTTTTACCGGTTCAGACAAATAACGCAAACAACAAATTGTCGATAAACATGGTAATGATTTGGGAAGGACGCCTGCACCATGATGTAAAACCATCGAATCAAATGTGAAATTGTATCAGAGAAAAGCAAACACAGTAGACATGGTTGATGCCTTGGCTACAATCTATGGTTCATCTTGCATCAGAGACCGCAATACAAGGATGTACTGTTGCCTAGTTCATTGAGTTCAAAGTGGTGCTTTGATTAAGAGGAATTTGGTACACCCGTCGATCCGATCTGTTTATAGAACTTTAGACCCAAACATAATAAATAATAAGCTTGTCCCATGTTAATGACAACAGTCTGACACACAATAGCTCTCCGACATCACAAAAAAAGATTTAGAAAACTAAAAAGTGGCGAATAAACATGAGAAACTCCTAACATATTACCTGTAGCAATCACAGTCACGGTCAGTGCTACGCTCCAGCTTCTCTCATTTCCACCGTCTCAAATGCATCAAGAATTCTACATGAACAACGCAACTAAGGAACCTAACTAACCAGCTTCTCTTTTATAGCATTTCCAAGTTTATAATCAGCAATAGCTAACGTTTCACCGTTGCAATGCTTAATTAGAGGGGGAAATAAATGCTTCCATGGCATATTATTCCGCTTGCATAGGAAATAATGGCCATAATGGCGCCAATGGCAAGAAATTGCCTGCAGAATTGAACAGTGCACACCAAGGCATACATTTCAGTCACTTTGAACATAGATGAGTAACGAAATAAAAAACCAGAGAGCTGTGGAAGCACTGACCTCGGGCCGTGCTGCCCTTGCGCTCCTGGCTCCGGGACTGCACGACCACCTATGAGTCTATCTTCCCTGCAAGTACAGGTAAAATCAAATCTATCTCCATCAGCAGACGAACCCAAGCCAAGCCAAGAACATGCATGGTGGTGGTGATGAATTCTCTTCCCCAGATTCAACGGAAGGCGTGGGTGCAGTGGAATACTCACGGAGGAAATCACTGCCCGAGAGGCCCTTGGCATGGACCTGATGCACCTCCAGAAGACCGCGCCCCATTGTATTCTTCTCACGGCACTGCACCTCCCTCTCCATTGACCTCTCTTTGGCCCTCCTCTCCTTCCTTCTCTCTCTCCTCATCTTCTCTCTCTCCTACACGGACGCCGCCACCTTGGTGACCGTTGGTGGTCCCCTGAAGCCGTGAAAGTGGCCTTGACCGCCGATCTCGCAGTGTGTTGCATATATATCCAATTAATTATTCCTTTTAGCATTACTTCATTTTAAACCGGTCTCAATCATGGCTGAAACTTTAACTCCTTTTTTGATGAGAACATGATGCTATCTTGATGTAGATTAATTCACCGTGGCATCTTGTTTTGACATACAGGTTTTTCTCTAAACATGAAAATCTATACGTACAGAGATACATAACCCTGAAGCTGAGTGATGATTAAATCAGACTGAATTTTACTAAGTACCTTTTATATAAATAAATGCAATTTTTCCTCTGAACCAAACATCAAACAACACAATAGCAGCCAACCACAAGTTTCATTCAATCAATAGCCTGTTTACGGTACCCTCAAGCATAAAGGATTTACCTTGACTACCCAAAGATATCTGAATCCGATAGGAGAATGGATTTGCTCACCTAAGTAGCGGCTGGTGATGGCCTTCGGGTTTGGGGTGCTCCCACAGTGACCATGGTGCCTCCTGGTGCCCCTCGACGCGCCTGCTGGTGCTCATGACCCTCCACCCCGACCTCGTGCTGACTGCCGCTCGTCGCTGCCACAGATGGAGGGCCGCGTCTTCAGCTTGCTGCAGTTGCACGCGTAGTATATTGAACACAATTTCATTCAAAGTGCATAACATGATCTATGAACACAATTTTATTCAAAGCATATGAACCAATTTGACTAATGCTTCAACCATTCAATCAATTGCTGCCACAATTTTCTGAAGTTAATCTAGAAAAGTGGCTGCATAGAACTAGATCCCAAAATAATCACATGAAGAAAGAAAAAACTATTTTTATGCACAAAATGGGACATCGTCTCTTCATACCTCACCGTGGAACACCTCACCAACAAATCCGTCACGGAGAGAGAGAGAGAGGGGGGGGGGGGGGGGGGGTTGAAGCTCACCTTGGTGATGGAGGCAGATGTGGTCGTCGTCGCTCGATGCGCAACTCCCAAAGCCGTGACTACCCCCTGGTGCACCATGCATGCCGCTCATCGGCAAGGCACGGCCAGGACGCTGTTGGTCCAAGCTGCTGCTGTCCGCGTCCTTCCAGGCCAATGACCCTCTCCCGTCAGCCAATGCACCTCCATCTCCTTTTTCCTCTCTCTTTCTCCCTCCTCTCTTTCCTTTCCTCTCTCCATGGCGCTGCATCAGATCTAACACCACCGCCATCGCCCTTGGCG
The DNA here is from genome assembly GCF_018294505.1 of Triticum aestivum. Classification (NCBI taxonomy): domain Eukaryota; kingdom Viridiplantae; phylum Streptophyta; class Magnoliopsida; order Poales; family Poaceae; genus Triticum; species Triticum aestivum. The sequence goes on along the minus strand of NC_057808.1, from coordinate 17,956,829 downwards.
TGCAGGTCGCTGCCAATGCCGCCGCCATCGGGCGAAGAAAGCGACGCATGACGGCGACGAGAGAAGTGGAGGGGAGGGGGAGGAGGGGACGCAGGGCTCCAGCGACGGGCGATGGCGGCGAGAGAAGGGGAGGGGAGGGAGAGGAGAGGACGCATGGCTCGAGGGGATTGGTGGCTAGGTTTTACCGTGCGAACCCCACGCTCTCTGTGGATCCCCTCTTTTCGCACGCAGGGTACACGCGAGACACACCGCAAAACTGGGCCCATGAGAAAAGGAGGCCCACCAATCATTCACTTAAGCAGGAGAGCACAACGTGCAGATGAACGAGTGGCTGGATTTTTTACAGCGCCGTAAATATGAGCCAGCGAGGCAGATCGAGCGTACAGGAATCATTTGAAACAGGGATGGCTTTGGGAGGGCGGGTACTCTAGCAGTCTTTATATGTTCAATAATCTGAGTCCTTCAAAAAAATTCTGCATGTTGGCTTGTTGGGGTAGCGCATGCAGCACCAATGGTGAGAGGAACGTGGAGCCATGTGGATGCAGCCTACGAGCAAGTACAATGATGAGCTATAAGCCCGCTTACGTGGCATTTTTGCCTATGTGGAAAAGAGAAACAAGGAAAAAGTCAAGGAGTGGGCACCAGATTAGGGGGTGTCGGGGCGCCCGGGTGCTATGGCACCTTTCCGATTCTCAGTAAGATCAGCGTACAAAGAAGTCATGAACATGGAAGGTTCCATTGGTAGTGAAAGCGTGTGGAGAGCTCTTTCCTACCCAAAATCCGTGTTTTCTGGTGCAGAGTGGTCAAGGGTCTATTGCCAAGCCACGGTGAGTTGCACCAGCGCCATATTAGAGATGGCACTTTCTGGCCCGCTTTGTGAACATGGGGCAGAGTTCTTTACCACATGATATCCATTTGATGGTTCCAAAGGAGAATTATGCGATTATGGTTACTTTCATGTGGGCGATTTGGCACTCGAGGAATAATTACACCCATGGAGAGGTTCAATACCAGCTGCAGCAATCCATACTTATGATAGATGAGATTGTCGGGGCGCTAGGCCTTCCTTTGCGTGAAAGAAGTGCTCCACCGGTACACGAGATCAAGTGGGCTCCACCTGATGAAGGGTAGCTAAAATTAAACTCTGATGGTTCCATTGATGTTGCCAGCCAAAGTGCAAGTGTTGGGATGGTAGCTCGTGGCCATGGAGGTGTTTTTCTCACAGCGACGGGAGGCTTCTATGACCACATTATTGATCCGTTTTCAGCTGAACTACTAGTAGTAGCCTGTTGAGATGCTTTGCTTCTTGCGTCGTCCAAGTCCATGCAACACGTGATACTAGAAATGGACCGACAAGATGAAGAATTTTGGGGAATCCAACTCGGAGAAGTCTCAAGGATACAACATTTTGTGTGAGATGAAAGAAGCGATTGTCTCTTCTTTCCATGGATTCAAGCTTCTTTTGCTGGGCGACAGGGTAACGCGGTTGCTCATCGTATAGCTAAAGTCTAAAGAAGCTTTAAAGTCGGGTGATTAGATAATGAATGTAATACTCCCTCCGTTCCTAAATATTTGTCTTTCTAGACATTTCAAATGACTACCACATACGGATGTATGTAGACATATTTTAGAGTGTAGATTCACTCATTTTGCTCCGTATGTAATCATTTGTTGAAATGTCTAAAAAAACAAATATTTAAAACGGAGAGAGTACATGGCTTTCTGACACACAATGTGCAGTATACTTGCATATAAAAAAGATGCATAGATATTGTCCATTTCCCCATGAGCATCCAGAAGACATCTTCCTACCCTTGCCGACTATATTAGGGACGCTTGCTCCTCCATGCCACTCACTACACTCAAGCAATTTCTCAGTCAATTCTTTGCTTAGCTACTCTGTCATTGTTAGGCATGAAAGGCATCGGGAAGTTCCAAACAATGTACTCTAGTAGACTACGGATGAGTCATTTGTTTCACATGTCACTTTGGAGCGCTTGTGATATCAGACGATGCATATCTTTGCAGGTAGCCTATACATGAACCTCTAGTTATGGATTATCACTGGATTAGGGGTTACAGAAAACATCAGTGCTGGCACTCGCATATGCAAGTTGTGATTCTCGTACAACGAGCAAGTTCTAGTTGGTTGCAGCTGATTAAACGAAAATCCAGCTTCCTCACAAAAACAAATAAAGGGAATTAAAATAGAGCTACACATCATATTTTAACATGCTTTTCGTATCAACATTTCAATATTTTTGGGGGATTATCTCCTGAGCTATAGTTTATGTTTAGATGCGACAACTACAAGTCACCATCGTGGAGCATACTACACAAAAAATGAAGAAGTGGAGACGCTCAACTTGCTATTAGAGTATTAGGGATACCAACACCTGGGTAGATTAAGGGACGATATTGGAACGTAACACCATGCCACGTGTTTTTGATTGATATGGTCCTATGTTTTGCTATAGGGTCTTTTACATTTGTGTCCCTAACTCGAACCCACTACTCGGATTTGCCCCTAATTTTGAAGCATGTTCAAATTTGCACCTCTGTCGTTAGGTGCCCTTACAAAAATGTCCTTCTGTGCCATTTCTGTCGGGTCAAAGGGCTTTGACCGTTTTCTGGACGTCTGTTGGACATTTTTGCCCCTCTCTTCACGTGCCACTTACAAGTGGGACCCACTAAAGAAAAATAAAAAGAAAATCCTGTCCACTCTATCACACACTTACATGTGGGCCCACTAAACAAAAATAAAAGAAGAAAACCTCTCTCACACTTACACATGGGACCCCACATATTTGTTAATTGGTAGGGCCCAAGGATTAGTCTTAATAATAAGCATAATATTGACAGTAGGTAGGATTAGCGCTAATCTAATTGATGGGCCCCACATGTCATAGGAAGCCCATTAATCCAAATCTAACCATCGGCGTTAAGCCGCCCGCGAGCATACGCCATGCCCGAGGGCAGGGGAGCCCTGTTCCGACGAGCAAACGACCGGTGGAATTATCCTCTGTGCTCCTGGGCTCGCGTCGCGTCGATACGAAGTGGTAGGGCGAGCGGGGATGGCCGGGGTGTTGGACATGGTCGAGGCCAGTGGCCGAAACTAGGTGGCCGAGGGCTAGAAAGCACAGGGAAGACGGAATAGAGGTGCATCTGCATCCGTGGCTCACAGAGAGCATGCCCGAGTGGTCGAAGGTGCTGGGGAGGGCCGATGGCAAGCACATGGACCTCGCCTATGGCCGTCAAAGCGAGGCATCGTGGGGTGGGGGCTAGACGAAGAAGAGCTCATCGGAGAAGTGTCTGGAAGACTCCGCAACACCATATGGATCTCCTGGACGTTAATGGAGCGCCGGCGGACCTCGTACAACGGCGAATCAAAGATGGCGGACGGCGGACAGAGCCCGCGGAGATGGCGTTGGATGCGGAGTTGCAGGGCACCCGAGGTCACGATCTTTGGCATGGGGACGTCTGTTTCACGACGGGTCTTGCAGACATGGAAGTGCGGCTTCTCGTCGTTGTTGGTCAGTTGAACGGCGGCGCTCGGATGAGGGGGCGGGCGAGATGCCCTTAGCCTCTGAAGAGGAAGAAGACGACCAACCAGAGGGCTGGGCTGCCCTGGGCCAAAAGGTAACCATGCGCTCTCTCTTTTCTTTTTCAATTCCTGTTTTATTTTTTCCAGGGGCAAAAATGTCCAGTAGACGTCCAGAAAATGGTCAAAGCCCTTTGACCGGACGGAAATGACATGGAAGGGCATTTTTGTAAGGGCACCTAATGTCAGAGGGGCAAATTTGAGCAGGCTTTGAAATTAGGGGCAAATATGAGTAGGTGGTTCGAGTTAGGGACAGAAAAGCAAATGACCCTTTGCTATAAATCTTTTGATGCTTCATGACTTGGACTTATTTTAGTTTAATAAAATGGCTGTGTGCATCATATGATATAGAAGCCGGGGTCATCCCCTTTATGAAAAATAAAAGATAAAAATTCACTACAGGTCCATTTACTTGCACCGGCGTTAGCTTTAGTCCCTATGGTTACAAATACCCACAATACAGTCACCAAACTTGCTCTAGGGGGTCATCTACGGTCCATTATACAATTTTGTGTACGTACGCGCTAAGCTGGCCCGAGTCAACCGATGCCAAGTGTGCTTTGACTGCCACATGTGCCCAGCTCGCTCAAATACACAGGGAACCAGGTTTTTTTGCAAAACTGCCAGAACAAAAGATCTGCCCCCCACCTGGTCGCACACCTGGTTGGATCGAGCCCACCCGCGCAGACCGAGCCCACCCGCTGCCCTCTCCCAACCCTATCTCGCAGACTCCATCGTCGCCGCCTCCCTCCGCCGCCGCGTCCTCGCGGTCGCCGCCGCAGCCATTGCCGCCGCCCTCTCTCCGCTGCCACAGCCATTGCCGCCGCCTTCTCTCCTCATGTCATCTTAGAGCTCTGTTCGATCTGGGCTACGTGGCCGCTCCGTTGTGGTTCCATTGATCCCGTGCCCGGATTGTGGCGAGCAGGTCAAGTTCTACCGCTCTGGCACCGACGAGCACGAGGGGTGGGTCTTCTACAGGTGCCGCAAACACCAGGTCAAGTTCCTCTGCCTGTGTGGTAGATCTTTCTTTACTGGTTCTGCATCAGATTGATGTGTAAGACTGCATTAGTGTTTTGGGTCAAATTGAACTTAGTTAACTGGCATTAGGTTGGTACTGCAATTGGTTGGTGGTAGTTAACTGAACTTTTTCAGTTAACTGAATATGCTGTATTTCCTCTGTTTTATAGGTCACCTGTGATTTCTGGCGTTGGGAGCTAGAATATGTGTAGCATCTTGTTGAACATAGGGTTCTTGTTGGTGATGCTGCTGTGGATGCAATAGGAGCAGCTGAGGATAAAAGGGAGGAGCTTGAGAGGAACAGGACTGAAGCAATGAACACAAGAAGCATAGCTGGAAGAGGCATGGCTGGGAGAGGTGCTGGCAGAGTTGATTTTGGGTCATTTGGCACCCCTAGTGAGAAGAACTTTGCTACCAAGCTGCAAGTTGCTATGCTGCTTGGATTAGGTAGAGAAATCCTACTGCTGCTGAAGCTGGTGATGGCTGCTGTTATGGTGCTTTGTGTATTGTGTTTCATAGTAGTCATGAAGAAGTGAGATGTAGTGAAATCAGTGAGCACACTAAGTAGATTAAGTACTTGTTTTGGGTTTGTATGCATGCTTTGATGGTTGTAATGGTTGCATGCTGTGATGGTTGTAATGGATAACTGATAATATGAAGACTGGAGCTATGTACCAATGTTGTTATGTTATCTTGGAATGTTGAATATGTACCAATGTTGTTATGTTACTTCTTTATTTAAACAGCAACACATCATGGCTCAATTCAATTCTAATCATTTGACAACATATTACAGTTGAAAACCAAATCCATTACACTTAAAATTCAGTTGATAGGCAAGATAAATTCAGTTGACAACCAAATCCATTTCACAACATACTTGGTTAAATTCAGTTTACACAGGGACAAGAACAAGTCCAGTCAAAATCATTCAACATCCCCTTAAGTTTCTTTATCTTCTCCTTGGTCTCCTCTTTGTGTTTGAATAAGTCACCTATCATGTACTCAAGCTTTCTCTTCTCTTCCTTCAATTGATCCCTCTCCTACATGACTTGGTCCCTCTCTTTCTCTGCCTTAGCCCTGAATACCTGATGAATGTTTGTTATCGATTTGTTAGTGCTCTTCTTCTTCTCAAGCTCTTCCTTCAGATCAGCCAGAGCAATTTGTGTGTTTCCTAATTGGCTCATTGCCTGCTCCTTTTCAGCTACCAGCTTGGCAAAATCAAGCTTGAAATGTCTCAGCTCATTCTCCATTTTTGTCTTCTCTTCCATGGTCTTCAAGTTCTATTCAGCACTCAACACATTTTCTTTTAGCCTTTGTTTTGTCTCCTCTTCATACATGCTCCATATGGTAGTTAGGCTCATCTTCAATGCTTCAGGCCACTCAGGGTCTATCCATTCCACATAGGTGCATTTAGGTACTTCCTATCATCCAAAGAAGCATTTAGTTAAGTGACATTGTTCAGTTATCTGCAAATCTTCAGATAAAAGCCACTGTCCCTGTAAAATGATGATAAAATGGCACTATTATCTGGATTTTTACAAACCTTGTGTGCACAATCCAGGAATCTTCTTCCACTGTCAACTGATTGAAAAGCCACATGCTTCTCACACAAAAGATCCATGCTCACATGTAAAGCTAGGCAGATATGTGGCCAGGCCAGTCCATTCTTTGCAAAAATTGTTGCAGGAGGCTAAAAAAACAAAAAATTGCATTTGTTAAGTATAACCCTAGAAGCTGTTTAACCCTAGCTGCTGTTTAACCCTAGCTGCGTGGAGGAGAGGACATGACTAACCTTGCTGGTCACTAAGTCATCTTCAGAAGAGGTTGGGAGATCATCCCAGGACACCATGGTTGCTGCTGGAGACCAGGGGAACAGGAGCAGAGGAAGGGCAAATGGAGGAGGAAAATGGGGATCTGGTGGAAGAGGAGGAAGAAGAAGGGGATCTGGTGGTGGTGGACCTGGTGGTGGATCTGGTGGTTGCGCAAGTACAAAGGTGGTGGACCAAAGGTGCATGCACAATGCAAGTTATAGGGTGTGCAAGTACAAAGTTGAACCAATAGGTGGACCAAAGGTGTTGAGGAAGTTAACTGAATTTTCTAACAAAATTCAGTTAACTTCAGTAGCATCAACAAACAAAATTCAGTTAACTTTTTTTGGATTGTAGCCTTATATAGAAACAACACACTTTTGGATAGTTGCCTTATATAACAACAAGACAATTTTGAACTACTCAATGTTGACTAGTAAGTTAAATTAAATAGAGATCTGAACTACTCAATGTTGAACATTTTTTCAGTTAACTTTCAAAATTCAGTCAACAGACAAAGTTCAGTTAAGATCAATAGATAACCTTAGCAGCTTCTTCTTTTGGATAGTTGCCTTAGATAGCAATAAGACAATTTTGGATTGTTGCGTTATATAGCAAGAAGAAAGCAGCATCAACAGATAAGATCAACAAGACAGCACCATCAACAGGTAACATCAACAACATCAAGAAGACAGCAGCATCAACAGCACAAACATTGTTGTTCATAGCACTTCATCATTGACACTTAGTTCAACAGCAAATAGTACTTCAACATTGCCAACAGAAATTAGAAATAACTTATGTGCTGAATATATAAGCACACCTAACAAAACTACACTATTTTATAACTTATATGCTGAAAATTTATATATTTCAGCATACCTAACTAACTGCAACTGCCATCTTGTTCATGTTGGCAGTTCATAGCACTCCATCTTCTTCATCTTCTGCAGTTCTTCATCTTCTGGAGGCGCTCCGAGCGGCGAACCTCCATGTCAACTGCCACCTTCCTCTTCTTCTTCCTCTCTGGCTGCGCTGCGACGTCCACATGTGCTTCCAGGGCCAAGACCACCTCCACCTCCTGCTTGACGATGTCAGGAACATCGGGAAGCATCTCGACGTCAATGGGGCGGTGCTTGTCACCCTCGGTGGCGACGGGCGCCACCATCTGGACCTCCGGCTCGGGGACGACGGGCGCGGCCGCCTTGACCTCAGGCTCGTCGTCAGAGAGGACAATCACCTCCGGCTCCTCCCAGCCAGTCAACCAGGACGAGTCGGCGGCGTAGCCAGAGTCGTACTCCGAGTCAGACGAGATGTACTCGGAGACATCGTCGCGCTCGAGGAGGTCGGGCTGGTAGTGGTCCCAGTAGGCCGTGTTGACAGGAGCGGGGACGGCCAGGTTGATGTTGTGGACGTGCTCCGTTCATGAGCCAACGCACAATGGATCCGGCTGCTGCGGCGCGATGGCGGACCGGTACATCCACCAGCAGGCTTGCCCCGGGTCATCGAAGCGTGTCTCCTGCATTGCGAAGCGGAGGATGAGCGCAGAAGGGATACCGTTGGGGTCAGAGCAGGCGCGGTCCAGCTCGTCATCGGTCATGACCTTGAGGAGGCCACGCTCGTGGTGACGCAGCATCCCAATCCTGGGGAACCACTTCCCGATCTCCGTCAGGTCCGCGCACATCGCCTTGTCGTCGCCTGCGAGGTCATCGATGACCCTCTTCCAGGCGGGGCTGTTCTCCATGTCCGCGGCGGTGGTGTGGTGGTCAGCGGCGGTGCAGTGGGGGTTTGGTTGCGGGGTAACCGAGGCGACGTGGTTTGGTAGCGGGGTGGACTGAAGGTGAGTGGAGAGTGGAGCGGTGGGTGGGTGGGCTTAAAAGACAAGGAAACCGAAAAGGCATGGGCCACTAGCAACTACTATAGTTAGTTTAGTACCTGCCCCTGAAACCATGCATGTAGATGCCAGCTCTATATTCCTTTCAATTCTTTTTCTTATTTTTGGGCATATAGAACCATACCAGTTCTCTGCCTCTTTTCTTTTGTTGTAGAATCTGACCATGAGCTGGGTTTTGATCTTCTGAATCATTGATGTGAGATGCATCTCCCTGGCCTCAAGAATATATTTGTTGAAAACCTCAGAGTTGTTGTTCAGAAGGATATCACACTTGACCAAGTCTCTTTGGAAGCCCCTAACAGATGTGTTGGGTGGTAGCTGCTCAAGCCATTTGTATGCTTCTAGGCTGATGACCTTCATTTCCTCCATGCTTGCAGCCCATAGCTCTGGTGTTGTGCTCCTTGCACACTTCCATAACTGGTTCTTAAGAACATCTCCTTTGTGTGTTTGCTGAAAATTCTGCCATATATGCCTAACATAGTGTCTGTGCTCTGCATCAGGAAAGTGCTGCCTCACTCCCTTGATCAGCCCCTTTTGCTTGTCTGACATTATAGTCCATGGCTCTGTGTTCAGAATTCCCAAGTCACTCTTCAGGCTTGACAAAAACCATTTCCATGTGTCAGTGTAACGCCCACGATGTGGCTATATCTCCCACGTGTCGAGGCACGACTTAGAGGCCTAACCGCATTGTAGGTATTGTCGCAAGAAGGGTCATCTTCACACAATCCCATGTAATGAACAAGAATGGGATAAAGAGAGTTGGCTTACAATCGCCACTTCACACAATACATAAATTAAATTCATACATCATCCAAAATCCACACATAGACCGACTACGGTCAAATCCAAATGAAAAGAAGATAACCCCAAATGCTAGATCCCCGATCATCCCAACTGGGCTCCACTACTGATCATCAGGAAACGAAACATAGTAACGACCACGTTCCTCGTCGAACTCCCACTTGAGCTCGGTTGCGTCGCCTGCACTGGTATCGTCGGCACCTGCAACTATTTTGGTAGAATCTGTGAGTCACGAGGACTCAGCAATCTCACACCCGCGAGATCAAGACTATTTAAGCTTATAGGAAGGATGGTGTAATGAGGTGGAGCTGCAGCAAGCACTAAGCATATATGGTGGCTAACATACGCAAATAAGAGCGAGAAGAGGAGCAACACAACGGTCACGAAGGTAGAAATGATCAAGAAGTGATCCTGAAACTACTTACATTCATGCTTACTCAAACCGTGTTCACTTCTCGGACTCCGCCGAAAAGAGACCATCACGGCTACACACGTGGTTGATGTATTTTAATTAAGTCATGTGTCGAGTTGCCTACAACCGGACATTAACAAATTCCCATCTGCCACATAACCGCGGGCACGGCTTTCGAAAGATAATACCCTGCAGGGGTGTCCCAACTTAGCCCATTATAAGCTCTCACGGTCAACGAAGGATATTCCTTCTCCCGGGAAGACCCGATCAGTCTCGGAATCCCGGTTTACAAGACATTTCGACAATGGTAAAACAAGACAAGCAAGACCACCCGCTGTGCCGACAAATCCCGATAGGAGCTGCACATATCTCGTTCTCAGGGCACACCGGATAAGCTAAGCGTACAGGTACCAACGTAACCCAAGTTGCCCAGGGACGGTCCCGCACGGTGCTCTAGTTTGGACCAACACTCGGAGGAGCACTGGCCCGGGGGGGTTAAAATAAAGATGACCCTCGGACTCGCGAAAACCCAAGGGAAAAAGGCTTAGGTAGGCAAATGTAAAACCAAGGTTGGGCCTTGCTGGAGGAGTTTTATTCAAGGCGAACTATCAAGGGGGTCCCATAAATCACCCAACCGCATAAGGAACGCAAAATCAAGGAACATAACACCGGTATGACGGAAACTAGGGCGACAAGAGTGGAACAAAACACCAGGCATAAGGCCGAGCCTTCCACCCTTTAACAAATATATAGATGCATTAATTAAATAAGAGATATTGTGATATGCCAAAATTGTTGGGGATTGTTGCAGAATTTTAAAATTTTCTACGCATCACCAAGATCCATCTATGGAGTGTACTAGCAACGAGAAGGAAGGAGTGCATCTACATACCCTTGTAGATCGCGAGCGGAAGCGTTCAAGTGAACGGGGTTGATGGAGTCGTACTCGTCGTGATCCAAATCACCGATGACCTAGCGCCGAACGGATGGCACCTCCGCGTTCAACACACGTATGGAGCAGCGACGTCTCCACCTTCTTGATCCAGCAAGGGGGAAGGAGAGTTGATGGAGATCCAGCAGCACGACGGCGTGGTGGTGGAAGTAGCGGGGATCCCGGCAGGGCTTCGCCAAGCGCAAGCGGGAGGGAGAGGTGTCACGGGAGGGAGAGGGAGGCACCAGGGGCTAGGGTACTGCTGCCCTCCCTCCCCCCCACTATTTATAGGAGCCCTGGGGGGGGGGTGCCGGCCCCCTGGAGATCCCATCTGGGGGGGGGGGCGGCGGCCAAGGGGGTGGCTTGCCCCCCAAGCCAAGTGGGGCGCCCCCCCACCCCCAGGGTTTCCAACCCTAGGCGCAGGGGAGGCCCATGGGGGGCGCACCAGCCCACCAGTGGCTGGTTCCCCTCCCCAATTCAGCCCATGGGGCCCTCCGGGATAGGTGGCCCCAGCCGGTGGACACCCGGGACCCTTCCGGTGGTCCCGGTACAATACCGATAACCCCCGAAACTTTCCCGGTGGCCGAAACTGGACTTCCTATATATAATTCTTCACCTCCGGACCATTCCGGAACTCCTCGTGACGTCCGGGATCTCATCCGGGACTCCGAACAACTTTCGGGTTTCCGCATACTAATATCTCTACAACCCTAGCGTCACCGAACCTTAAGTGTGTAGACCCTACGGGTTCGGGAGACATGCAGACATGACCGAGACGCCTCTCCGGTCAATAACCAACAGCGGGATCTGGATATCCATGTTGGCTCCCACATGTTCCACGATGATCTCATCGGATGAACCACGATGTCGAGGATTCAATCAATCCCGTATACAATTCCCTTTGTCAATCTGTACTTTACTTGCCCGAGATTCGATCGTCGGTATCCCAATACCTTGTTCAATCTCGTTACCGGCAAGTCACTTTACTCGTACCGTAATGCATGATCCCGTGGCTAACTCCTTAGTCACATTGAGCTCATTATGATGATGCATTACCGAGTGGGCCCAGAGATACCTCTCCGTCATACGGAGTGACAAATCCCAGTCTCGATCCGTGCCAACCCAACAGACAATTTCGGAGATACCCGTAGTGCACCTTTATAGTCACCCAGTTACGTTGTGACGTTTGGTACACCCAAAGCACTCCCACGGCATCCGGGAGTTGCACGATCTCATGGTCTAAGGAAATGATACTTGACATTGGAAAAGCTCTAGCAAACGAACTACACGATCTTTGTGCTATGCTTAGGATTGGGTCTTGTCCATCACATCATTCTCCTAATGATGTGATCCCGTTATCAATGACATCCAATGTCCATAGTCAGGAAACCATGACTATCTGTTGATCAACGAGCTAGTCAACTAGAGGCTCACTAGGTACATGTTGTGGTCTATGTATTCACACATGTATTACGATTTCCGGATAACACAATTATAGCATGAACAATAGACAATTATCATGAACAAGGAAATATAATAATAACCATTTTATTATTGCCTCTAGGGCATATTTCCAACAGTCTCCCACTTGCACTAGAGTCAATAATCTAGTTACATTGTGATGAATCGAACACCCATAGAGTTCTGGTGTTGATCATGTTTTGCTCTAGGGAGAGGTTTAGTCAACGGATCTGCTACATTCAGGTCCGTATGTACTTTACAAATATCTATGTCTCCATTTTGAACACTTTCACGAATGGAGTTGAAGCAACGCTTGATATGCCTGGTCTTCCTGTGAAACCTGGGCTCCTTGGCAAGGGCAATAGCTCCAGTGTTGTCACAGAAGAGAGTCATCGGGCCCGACGCATTGGGAATCACCCCTAGGTCAGTATTGAACTCCTTCATCGAGATTGCTTCTTGTGCTGCCTCTGAGGCCGCCATGTACTCCGCTTCACATGTAGATCCTGCCACGACGCTTTGCTTGCAACTGCACCAGCTTACTACCCCTCCATTCAAAATATACACGTATCCGGTTTGTGACTTCGAGTCATCCAGATCTGTGTCGAAGCTAGCGTCGACGTAACCCTTTACGATGAGCTCTTCGTCACCTCCATAAACGAGAAACATATCCTTAGTCCTCTTCAGGTACTTCAGGATATTCTTGACCGCTGTCCAGTGTTCCATGCCGGGATTACTTTGGTACCTTCCTACCAAACTTACGGCAAGGTTTACATCAGGTCTGGTACACAGCATGGCATACATAATAGACCCTATGGCCGAGGCATAGGGGATGACACTCATCTTTTCTCTATCTTCTACCTTGGTCGGGCATTGAGCCGTGCTCAATTGCACACCTTGCAATACAGGCAAGAACCCCTTCTTGGACTGATCCTTATTGAACTTCTTCAATATCTTGTCAAGGTACGTACTCTGTGAAAGACCAATGAGGCGTCTTGATCTATCTCTATAGATCTTGATGCCTAATATATAAGCAGCTTCTCCAAGGTCCTTCATTGAAAAACACTTATTCAAGTAGGCCTTTATACTTTCCAAGAATTCTATATCATTTCCCATCAATAGTATGTCATCCACATATAATATGAGAATTGCTACAGAGCTCCCACTCACTTTCTTGTAAACACAGGCTTCTCCATAAGTCTGTGTAAACCCAAACGCTTTGATCATCTCATCAAATCGAATGTTCCAACTCCGAGATGCTTGCACCAGCCCATAGATGGAGCGCTGGAGCTTGCATACCTTGTTAGCATTCTTAGGATCGACAAAACCTTCCGGCTGCATCATATACAATTCTTCCTTAAGAAAGCTGTTAAGGAATGCCGTTTTGACGTCCATTTGCCATATCTCATAATCATAGAATGCGGCAATTGCTAACATGATTCGGACGGACTTCAGCTTCGCTACGGGTGAGAAAGTCTCATCGTAGTCAACCCCTTGAACTTGTCGATAACCCTTAGCGACAAGTCGAGCCTTATAGATGGTCACATTACCATCCGCGTCTGTCTTCTTCTTAAAGATCCATTTATTTTCTATGGCTCGCCGATCATCGGGCAAGTCAGTCAAAGTCCATACTTCGTTTTCATACATGGATCCTATCTCGGATTGCATGGCTTCAAGCCATTTGTTGGAATCCGGGCCCGCCATCGCTTCTTCATAGTTCGAAGGTTCACCGTTGTCTAACAACATGATTTCCAGGACAGGGTTGCCGTACCACTCTGGTGCGGAATGTGTCCTTGTGGACCTACGAAGTTCAGCAGTAACTTGATCCGAAGCTTCATGATCATCATCATTAACTTCCTCCCCAGTCAGTGTAGGCACCACAGGAACATCTTCTCGCGCTGCGCTACTTTCCGGTTCGGAAGGGGTGACTATCACCTCATCAAGTTCCACTTTCCTCCCACTCAATTCTTTCGAGAGAAACTCTTTCTCCAGAAAGGACCCGTTCTTGGCAACAAAGATCTTGCCTTCGGATCTGAGGTAGAAGGTATACCCAATAGTCTCCTTGGGGTATCCTATGAAGACGCATTTCTCCGACTTGGGTTCGAGCTTTTCAGGTTGAAGTTTCTTGACATAAGCATCGCATCCCCAAACTTTTAGAAACGACAGCTTAGGTTTCTTCCCAAACCATAATTCATACGGTGTCGTCTCAACGGATTTCGACGGAGCCCTATTTAAAGTGAATGCGGCAGTCTCTAAAGCATAGCCCCAAAATGAGAGCGGTATATCGTAAGATACATCATAGATCGCACCATATCCAATAGAGTGCGATTACGACGTTCGAACACACCATTTCGCTGAGGTGTTCCAGGCGGCGTGAGTTGTGAAACTATTCCACATTTCCTTAAGTGTGTGCCAAATTCGTGACTGAAATATTCCCCTCCACGATCTGATCGTAGGAACTTTATTTTCCTGTCACATTGATTCTCAACCTCACTCTGAAATTCCTTGAACTTTTCAAAGGTCTCAGACTTGTGTTTCATTAGGTAGACATACCCATATCTACTTAAGTCATCAGTGAGAGTGAGAACATAACGATATCCTCCGCGAGCCTCAACACTCATTGGACCGCACACATCGGTATGTATGATTTCCAATAAGTTGGTTGCTCGCTCCACTGTTCCGGAGAATGGAGTCTTGGTTATCTTACCCATGAGGCATGGTTCGCATGTGTCAAATGATTCGTAATCAAGAGACTCCAAAAGTCCATCTGCATAGAGCTTCTTCATGCGCTTGACACCAATGTGACCAAGGCAGCAGTGCCACAAGTATGTGGGACTATCGTTATCAACTTTACATCTTTTGGTATTCACACTATGAATATGTGTAACATCACGTTCGAGATTCATCAAGAATAAACCATTGACCAGCGGGGCATGACCATAAAACATATCTCTCATATAAATAGAACAACCATTATTCTCGGATTTAAATGAGTAGCCATCTCGAATTAAACGAGATCCTTATACAATGTTCATGCTCAAAGCTGGCACTAAATAACAATTATTGAGGTTTAAAACTAATCCCGTAGGTAAATGTAGAGGCAGCGTGCCGACGGCGATCACATCGACCTTGGAACCATTCCCGACGTGCATCGTCACCTCGTCCTTCGCCAGTCTCCGCTTATTCCGCAGTTCCTGTTTTGAGTTACAAATATGAGCAACCGCACCGGTATCAAATACCCAGGAGCTACTACGAGTACTGGTAAGGTACACATCAATTACATGTATATCACATATACCTTTGGTGTTGCCGGCCTTCTTGTCCGCTAAGTATTTGGGGCAGTTCCGCTTCCAGTGACCACTTCCCTTGCAATAAAAGCACCCAGTCTCAGGCTTGGGTCCATTCTTTGACTTCTTCCCGGCAACTGGCTTACCGGGCGCGGCAACTCCCTTGCCGTCCTTCTTGAAGTTCTTCTTACCCTTGCCTTTCTTGAACTTAGTGGTTTTATTCACCATCAACACTTGATGTTCCTTTTTGATCTCCACCTCCGCGGATTTCAGCATTGAATATACCTCAGGAATGGTCTTTTCCATCCCCTGCATATTGAAGTTCATCACAAAGCTCTTGTAGCTTGGTGGAAGCGACTGGAGGATTCTGTCAATGACCGCATCATCCGGGAGATCAACTCCCAGCTGAGACAAGCGGTTGTGTAACCCAGAAATTTTGAGTATGTGCTCACTGACAGAACTATTTTCCTCCATTTTACAACTGAAGAACTTGTCGGAGACTTCATATCTCTCGACCCGGGCATGAGCTTGGAAAACCATTTTCAGCTCTTCGAACATCTCATATGCTCCGTGTTGCTCAAAACGCTTTTGGAGCCCCGGTTCTAAGCTGTAAAGCATGCCGCACTGAACGAGGGAGTAATTATCAGCACGTGACTGCCAAGCGTTCATAACGTCTTGGTTCTTTGGGATGGGTGCTTCACCTAGCGGTGCTTCTAGGACATAATCTTTCTTGGCAGCTATGAGGATGATCCTCAGGTTCCGTACCCAGTCTGTATAGTTGCTGCCATCATCTTTCAGCTTGGTTTTCTCTAGGAACACGTTGAAGTTGAGGGCAACGTGGGCCATATGATCTACAAGACATATTGTAAAGATTTTAGACTAAGTTCATGATAATTAAGTTCATCTAATCAAATTATTCAATGAACTCCCACTCAGATAGACATCCCTCCAGTCATCTAAGTGAAACATGATCCGAGTTAACTAGGCCGTGTCCGATCATCACGTGAGACGGACTAGTCAAGATCGGTGAACATCTCCATGTTGATCGTATCTTCTATACGACTCATGCTCGACCTTTCGGTCTTCTATGTTCCGAGGCCATGTTTGTACATGCTAGGCTCGTCAAGTCAACCTAAGTGTATTGCATGTGTTCCAAGGCCATGTCTGTACATGCTAGGCTCGTCAACACCCGTTGTATGCGAACGTTAGAATCTATCACACCCGATCATCACGTGGTGCTTCGAAACAACGAACCTTCGCAACGGTGCACAGTTAGGGGAAACACTTTCTTGAAATTATTATAAGGGATCATCTTACTTACTACCCTCGTTCTAAGCAAATAAGATGTAAAACATGATAAACATCACATGCAATCAAATAGCGACATGATATGGCCAATATCATTTTGCTCCTTTGATCTCCATCTTCGGGGCGCCATGATCATCTTCGTCACCGGCATGACACCATGATCTCCATCATCGTGTCTTCATGAAGTTGTCACGCCAATGATTACTTCTACTTCTATGGCTAACGTGTTTAGCAATAAAGTAAAGTAATTTACATGGCGTTATTTAATGACACGCAGGTCATACAAAAAATAAAGACAACTCCTATGGCTCCTGCCGGTTGTCATACTCATCGACATGCAAGTCGTGATTCCTATTACAAGAACATGATCAATCTCATACATCACATATATCTCATTCATCACATCCTTTTGGCCATATCACATCACAAGGCACATGCTGCAAAAACAAGTTAGACGTCCTCTAATTGTTGTTGCAAGTTTTTACGTGGCTTCTATAGGTTTCTAGCAAGAATGTTTCTTACCTACGTAAAACCACAACGTGATATGCCAATTTCTATTTACCCTTCATAAGGACCCTTTTCATCGAATCCGTTCTGACTAAAGTGGGAGAGACAGACACCCGCTAGCCACCTTATGCAACTAGTGCATGTCAGTCGGTGGAACCTGTCTCACGTAAGCGTACGTGTAAGGTCGGTCCGGGCCGCTTCATCCCACAATACCGCCGAAACAAGATAAGACTAGTAGTGGCAAGAAAAATTGACAACATCTACGCCCACAACTGCTTTGTGTTCCACTCGTGCATAGTAACTACGCATAGGCCTGGCTCATGATTCCACTGTTGGGGATCGTTGCAGAATTTTAAAATTTTCTACGCATCACCAAGATCCATCTATGGAGTGTACTAGCAACGAGAAGGAAGGAGTGCATCTACATACCCTTGTAGATCGCGAGCGGAAGCGTTCAAGTGAACGGGGTTGATGGAGTCGTACTCGTCGTGATCCGAATCACCGATGACCTAGCGCCGAACGGACGGCATCTCCGCGTTCAAAACACGTACGGAGCAGCGAAGTCTCCTCCTTCTTGATCTAGCAAGGGGGAAGGAGAGGTTGATGGAGATCCAGCAGCACGACGGCGTGGTTGTGGAAGTAGCGGGGATCCCGGCAGGGCTTCGCCAAGCGCAAGCGGGAGGGAGAGGTGTCACGTGAGGGAGAGGGAGGCGCCAGGGGCTAGGGTACTGCTGCCCTCCCTCCCCCCACTATTTATAGGAGCCCTGGGGGGGGGGGCGCCGGCCCCCTGGAGATCCCATCTGAGGGGGGGGGGCGGCCAAGGGGGTGGCTTGCCCCCCAAGCCAAGTGGGGCGCCCCCACCCCAGGGTTTCCAACCCTAGGCGCAGGGGAGGCCCATGGGGGGTGCACCAGCCCACCAGTGGCTGGTTCCCCTCCCCACTTCAGCCCATGGGGCCCTCCGGGATAGGTGGCCCCACCCGATGGACCCCCGGGACCCTTCCGGTGGTCCTGGTACAATACCGATAACCCCCGAAACTTTCCCGGTGGCCGAAACTGGACTTCCTATATATAATTCTTCACCTCCGGACCATTCCGGAACTCCTTGTGACGTCCGGGATCTCATCCGGGACTCCGAACAACTTTCGGGTTTCCGCATACTAATATCTCTACAACCCTAGCATCACCGAACCTTAAGTGTGTAGACAGACATGACCGAGACGCCTCTCCGGTCAATAACCAACAGCGGGATCTGGATATCCATGTTGGCTCCCACATGTTCCACGATGATCTAATCGGATGAACCACGATGTCGAGGATTCAATCAATCCCGTATACAATTCCCTTTGTCAATCGGTACTTTACTTGCCCGAGATTCGATCGTCGTGTTGGGGAACGTAGTAATTTCAAAAAATTTCCTACGCACACGCAAGATCATGGTGATGCATAGCAACGAGAGGGGAGAGTGTTGTCCACGTACCCTCGTAGACCGACAGCGGAAGCGTTATCACAACGCGGTTGATGTAGTCGTACGTCTTCACGATCCGACCGATCAAGTACCGAACGTACGACACCTCCGAGTTCTACACACGTTCAGCTCGATGACGTCCCTCGAACTCCGATCCAGCCGAGTGTTGAGGGAGAATTTCGTCAGCACGACGGCGTGGTGACGATGATGATGTTCCACCGACGCAGGGCTTCGCCTAAGCTCCGCAACGGTATTATCGAGGTGTAATATGGTGGAGGGGGGCACCGCACACGGCTAAGAGATCTCAAGGATCAATTGTTGTGTCTCTGGGGTGCCCCCTGCCCCCGTATATAAAGGAGCAAGGGAGGAGGAGGCCGGCCCTAGGAGGGGGCGCACCAAGTGTGGAGTCCTACTAGGACTCCCTAGTCCTAGTAGGATTCCACCTCCCATATGGAATAGGAAAAGAGGAAGGGAAAAAGAGAAGGAAGGAAGGGGGCGCCCCCTTCCCTAGTCCAATTCGGACCAGACCAAGGGGAGGGGTGCGGCCACCCTTGAGGCCCTTTTCCTTCTTTCCCGTATGGCCCAATAAGGCCCAATACGTATTCCCGTAACTCTCCGGTACTCCGAAAAATACCCGAATCACTCGGAACCTTTCCGAAGTCCGAATATAGTCGTCCAATATATCGATCTTTACGTCTCGGCCATTTCGAGACTCCTCGTCATATCCCCGATCTCATCCGGGACTCCGAACTCCTTCGGTACATCAAAACTCAATAAAACTGTCATCGTAACGTTAAGCGTGCGGACCCTACGGGTTCGAGAACTATGTAGACATGACCGAGACACGTCTCCGGTCAATAACCAATAGCGGGACCTGGATGCCCATATTGGCTCCCACATATTCTACGAAGATCTTTATCGGTCAGACCGCATAACAACATACGTTGTTCCCTTTGTCACCGGTATGTTACTTGCCCGAGATTTGATCGTCGGTATCTCGATACCTAGTTCAATCTCGTTACCGGCAAGTCTCTTTACTCGTTCCGTAACACATCATCCCGCAACTAACTCATTAGTCACAATGCTTGCAAGGCTTATAGTGATGTGCATTACCGAGTGGGCCCAGAGATACCTCTCCGACAATTGGAGTGACAAATCCTAATCTCGAAATACGCCAACCCAACAAGTACCTTTGGAGACACCTGTAGAGCACCTTTATAATCACCCATTTACGTTGTGACGTTTGGTAGCACACAAAGTGTTCCTCCGGTAAACGGGAGTTGCATAATCTCATAGTCATAGGAACATGTATAAGTCATGAAGAAAGCAATAGCAACATACTAAACGATCGAGTGCTAAGCTAACGGAATGGGTCAAGTCAATCACGTCATTCTCCTAATGAGGTGATCTCGTTAATCAAATGACAACTTATGTCTATGGCTAGGAAACATAACCATATTTGATTAACGAGCTAGTCAAGTAGAGGCATACTAGTGACACTCTGTTTGTCTATGTATTCACACATGTATTATGTTTCCGGTTAATACAATTCTAGCATGAATAATAAACATTTATCATGATATAAGGAAATAAATAATAACTTTATTATTGCCTCTAGGGCATATTTCCTTCAGTCTCCCACTTGCACTAGAGTCAATAATCTAGTTCACATCGCCATGTGATTTAACATGAATAGTTCACATCACCATGTGATTAACACCCATAGTTCACATCGTCATGTGACCATCACCCAAAGGGTTTACTAGAGTCAATAATCTAGTTCACATCGCTATGTGATTAACACCCAAAGAGTACTAAGGTGTGATCATGTTTTGATTGTGAGATAATTTTAGTCAACGGGTCTGTCACATTCAGATCCGTAAGTATTTTGCAAATTCTATGTCTACAATGCTCTGCACGGAGCTACTCTAGCTAATTGCTCCCACTTTCAATATGTATCTAGACCGAGACTTAGAGTCATCTAGATTAGTGTCAAAACTTGCATCGACGTAACCTTTTACGACGAGCCTTTTGTCACTTCCATAATCGAGAAACATATCCTTATTCCAGTAAGGATAATTTTGACCGCTGTCTAGTGATCTACTCCTAGATCACTATTGTACTCCCTTGCCAAAATCAGTGTAGGGTATACAATAGATCTGGTACATAGCATGGCATACTTTATAGAACCTATGGCCGAGGCATAGGGAATGACTTTCATTCTTTTTCTATCTTCTGCCGTGGTCGGGTTTTGAGTCTTACTCAATTTCACACCTTGTAACACAGGCAAGAAACTCTTTCTTTGACTGTTCCATTTTGAACCACTTCAAAATCTTGTTAAGGTATGTACTCATTGAAAAAACTTATCAAGCGTCTTGATCTATCTCTATAGATCTTGATGCTCAATATGTAAGCAGCTTCACCGAGGTCTTTCTTTGAAAAACACTCCTTTATGCTTTGCAGAATAATTCTACATTATTTCCGATCAACAATATGTCACTTACATATACTTATCAGAAATGTTGTAGTGCTCCCACTCACTTTCTTGTAAATACAGGCTTCACCGCAAGTCTGTATAAAACTATATCCTTTGATCAACTTATCAAAGCGTATATTCCTACTCCGAGATGCTTGCACCAGTCCATAGATGGATCGCTGGAGCTTGCATATTTTGTTAGCACCTTTAGGATTGACAAAACCTTCTGGTTGCATCATATACAACTCTTCTTTAATAAATCCATTAAGGAATGTAGTTTTGTTTATCCTTTTGCCATATTTCATAAAATGCGGCAATTGCTAACATGATTCAGACAGACTTAAGCATAGATACGAGTGAGAAACTCTCATCGTAGTCAACACCTTGAACTTGTCGAAAACCTTTTTGCGACAATTCTAGCTTTGTAGACAGTAACACTACTATCACTGTCTGTCTTCCTCTTGAAGGTCCATTTAATCTCAATGACTCGCCGATGATTGGGCAAATCAATCAAAGTCCATACTTTTGTTCTCATACATGGATCTCATCTCAGATTTCATGGCCTCAAGCCATTTTGCGGAATCTGGGCTCATCATCGCTTCCTCATAGTTCGTAGGTTCGTCATGGTCTAGTAACATAACCTCCAGAACAGGATTACCGTACCACTCTGGTGCGGATCTTACTCTGGTTTACCTACGAGGTTTGGTAGTAACTTGATCTGAAGTTACATGATCATCATCATTAACTTCCTCACTAATTGGTGTAGGAGTCACAGGAACAGATTTCTGTGATGAACTACTTTCCAATAAGGGAGCAGGTACAGTTACCTCATCAAGTTCTACTTTCCTCCCACTCACTTCTTTCGAGAGAAACTCCTTCTCTAGAAAGGATCCATACTTAGCAACGAATGTCTTGCCTTCGGATCTGTGATAGAAGGTGTACCCAATTATCTCCTTTGGGTATCCTATATATGAAGACACATTTCTCCGATTTGGGTTTGAGCTTATTAGGATGAAACTTTTTCACATAAGCATCGCAACCCCAAAATTTAAGAAACGACAACTTTGGTTTCTTGCCAAACCACAGTTCATAAGCCGTCGTCTCAACGGATTTTGATGGTGCCCTATTTAACGTGAATGTAGCTGTCTCTAATGCATAACCCCAAAAATGATAGTGGTAGATCGGTAAGAGACATCATATATCGCACCATATCTAATAAAGTACGGTTACGATGTCCGGACACACCATTACACTGTGGTGTTCCAGGTGGCGTGAGTAGTGAAACTATTTCACATTGTTTCAACTGAAGGCCAAATTCGTAACTCAAATATTTTACCTCTGCGATCATATCGTAGAAACTTTTATTTTCTTGTTACGATGATTCTCCACTTCACTCTAAAATTCTTTGAACCTTTCAAATGTTTCAGACTTTGTGTTTCATCAAGTAGATATACCCATATCTGCTCAAATCATCTGTGAAGGTCAGAAAATAATGATACCTGCTACGAGCCTCAATATTCATCGGACCACATACATCTGTATGTATGATTTCCAACAAATCTGTTGCTCTCTCCATAGTTCCGGAGAACGGCGTTTTAGTCATCTTGCCCATGAGGCACGGATCGCAAGCATCAAGTGATTCATAATCAAGTGATTCCAAAATCCCATCAGTATGGAGTTTCTTCATGCGCTTTACACCAATATGATCTAAACGGCAGTGCCACAAATAAGTTGCACTATCATTATTAACTTTGCATCTTTTGGCTTCAATATTATGATTATGTGTATCACTACGATCGAGATCCAACAAACCATTTTCGTTGGTGTGTATGACCATAGAAGGGTTTTATTCATGTAAACAGAACAACAATTGTTCTCTAACTTAAATGAATAATCATATTGAAAAAAAACATGATCAAATCATATTCATGCTCAACACAAACACCAAATAACACTTATTTAGTTTCTACACTAATCCCGAAAGTACAGGGAGTGTGCGATGATGATCGTATCAATCTTGGAACTACTTCCAACACACATCGTCACCTCTCCTTTTACTAGTCTCTGTTTATTCTGCAACTCCCGTTTCGAGTTACTACTCTTTAGCAACTGAACCAGTATCAAATACTGAGGGGTTGCTATAAACACTAGTAAGTACACATCAATAACATGTATATCCAATATACCTTTGTTCACTTTGCCATCCTTCTTATCCACCAAATAGTTGGGGTAGTTCCGCTTCCAGTGACCAGTCCTTTTGCAGTAGAAGCACTTAGTCTCAGGCTTAGGACCAGACTTAGGCTTCTTCACTTGAGCAGCAACTTGCTTGCCGTTCTTTTTGAAGTTCCCCTTCTTCCCTTTGCCCTTTCTTGAAACTAGTGGTCTCGTCAACCATCAACACTTGATGTTTTTCTTGATTTCTACCTTCGTCGATTTCAACATCACGAAGAGCTCAGGAATTACTTTCGTCATCCCTTGCATACTATAGTTCATCACGAAGTTCTACTAACTTGGTGATGGTGACTAGAGAATTCTGTCAATCACTATTTTATCTGGAAGATAAACTCCCACTTGATTCAAGCGATTGTAGTACCCAGACAATCTGAGCACATGCTCACTAGTTGAGCGATTCTCCTCCATCTTTTAGCTATAGAACTTGTTGGAGACTTCATATCTCTCAACTCGGGTATTTGCTTGAAATATTAACTTCAACTCCTGGAACATCTCATATGGTCCATGACGTTCAAAACGTCTTTGAAGTCCCGATTCTAAGCCGTTAAGCATGGTGCACTAAACTATCAAGTAGTCATCATATTGAGCTAGCCAAACGTTCATAACGTCTGCATCTGCTCCTGCAATAGGTCTGTCACCTAGCGGTGCATCAAGGACATAATTTTTCTGTGCAGCAATGAGGATAATCCTCAGATCACGGATCCAATCCGCATCTTTGCTACTAACATCTTTCAACATAATTTTCTCTAGGAACATATCAAAATAAAACAGGGAAGCAACAACGCGAGCTATTGATCTACAACATAATTTGCAAAATACTATCAGGACTAAGTTCATGATAAATTTAAGTTCAATTAATCATATTACTTAAGAACTCCCACTTAGATAGACATCCCTCTAATCCTCTAAGTGATCACGTGATCCATATCAACTAAACCATGTCCGATCATCACGTGAGATGGAGTAGTTTCAATGGTGAACATCACTATGTTGATCATATCTACTATATGATTCACGCTCGACCTTTCGGTCTCCGTGTTCCGAGGCCATATCTGTTATATGCTAGGCTCGTCAAGTTTAACCTGAGTATTCCGCGTGTGCAACTGTTTTGCACCCGTTGTATTTGAACGTAGAGCCTATCACACCCGATCATCACGTGGTGTCTCAGCACGAAGAACTTTCGCAACGGTGCATACTCAGGGAGAACACTTATACTTTGATAATTTAGTGAAGGATCATCTTATAATGCTACCGTCAAACAAAGCAAGATAAGATGCATAAAGGATTAACATCACATGCAATCAATATAAGTGATATGATATGGCCATCATCATCTTGTGCTTGTGATCTCCATCTCCGAAGCACCGTGCTTGTGATCTCCATCTCCGAAGCACCGTCATGATCACCATCGTCACCGGACGACACCTTGATCTCCATCGTAGCATCGTTGTCGTCTCGCCAACTTATTGCTTTTACGACTATCGCTACCGCTTAGGGATAAAGTAAAACTATTACATGGCGATTGCATCTCATACAATAAAACGACAACCATATGGCTCCTGCCAGTTGCCGATAACTCGGTTACAAAACATGATCATCTCATACAACACATTATATCACATCATGTCTTGACCATATCACATCACAACATGCCCTGCAAAAACAAGTTAGACGTCCTCTACTTTGTTGTTGCATGTTTTACGTGGCTGCTACGGGCTTAGCAAGAACCGTTCTTACCTACGCATCAAAACCACAACGATAGTTTGTCAAGTTGGTGCTGTTTTAACCTTCGCAAGGACCGGGCGTAGCCACACTCGGTTCAACTAAAGTGAGAGAGACAGACACCCGCCGGTCACCTTTAAGCAACGAGTGCTCGCAACGGTGAAACCAGTCTCGCGTAAGCGTACGCGTAATGTCGGTCCGGGCCGCTTCATCTCACAATACCGCTGAACCAAAGTATGACATGCTGGTAAGCAGTATGACTTATATCGCCCACAACTCACTTGTGTTCTACTCGTGCATAGCATCAACGCATAAAACCAGGCTCGGATGCCACTGTTGGGGAACGTAGTAATTTCAAAAAATTTCCTACGCACACGCAAGATCATGGTGATGCATAGCAACGAGAGGGGAGAGTGTTGTCCACGTACCCTCGTAGACCGACAGCGGAAGCGTTATCACAACGCGGTTGATGTAGTCGTACGTCTTCACGATCCGACCGATCAAGTACCGAACGTACGGCACCTCCGAGTTCTACACACGTTCAGCTCGATGACGTCCCTCGAACTCCGATCCAGCCGAGTGTTGAGGGAGAGTTTCGTCAGCACGACGGCGTGGTGACGATGATGATGTTCCACCGACGCAGGGCTTCGCCTAAGCTCCGCAACGGTATTATCGAGGTGTAATATGGTGGAGGGGGGCACCGCACACGGCTAAGAGATCTCAAGGATCAATTGTTGTGTCTCTGGGGTGCCCCCTGCCCCCGTATATAAAGGAGCAAGGGAGGAGGAGGCCGGCCCTAGGAGGGGGCGCACCAAGTGTGGAGTCCTACTAGGACTCCCTAGTCCTAGTAGGATTCCACCTCCCATATGGAATAGGAAAAGAGGAAGGGAAAAAGAGAAGGAAGGAAGGGGGCGCCCCCTTCCCTAGTCCAATTCGGACCAGACCAAGGGGAGGGGTGCGGCCACCCTTGAGGCCCTTTTCCTTCTTTCCCGTATGGCCCAATAAGGCCCAATACGTATTCCCGTAACTCTCCGGTACTCCGAAAAATACCCGAATCACTCGAAACCTTTCCGAAGTCCGAATATAGTCGTCCAATATATCGATCTTTACGTCTCGGCCATTTCGAGACTCCGCGTCATATCCCCGATCTCATCTGGGACTCCGAACTCCTTCGGTACATCAAAACTCAATAAAACTGTCATCGTAACGTTAAGCGTGCGGACCCTACGGGTTCGAGAACTATGTAGACATGACCGAGACACGTCTCCGGTCAATAACCAATAGCGGGACCTGGATGCCCATATTGGCTCCCACATATTCTACGAAGATCTTTATCGGTCAGACCGCATAACAACATACGTTGTTCCCTTTGTCACCGGTATGTTACTTGCCCGAGATTTGATCGTCGGTATCTCGATACCTAGTTCAATCTCGTTACCGGCAAGTCTCTTTACTCGTTCCGTAACACATCATCCCGCAACTAACTCATTAGTCACAATGCTTGCAAGGCTTATAGTGATGTGCATTACCGAGTGGGCCCAGAGATACCTCTCCGACAATTGGAGTGACAAATCCTAATCTCGAAATACGCCAACCCAACAAGTACCTTTGGAGACACCTGTAGAGCACCTTTATAATCACCCATTTACGTTGTGACGTTTGGTAGCACACAAAGTGTTCCTCCGGTAAACGGGAGTTGCATAATCTCATAGTCATAGGAACATGTATAAGTCATGAAGAAAGCAATAGCAACATACTAAACGATCGAGTGCTAAGCTAACGGAATGGTCAAGTCAATCACGTCATTCTCCTAATGAGGTGATCTCGTTAATCAAATGACAACTTATGTCTATGGCTAGGAAACATAACCATCTTTGATTAACGAGCTAGTCAAGTAGAGGCATACTAGTGACACTCTGTTTGTCTATGTATTCACACATGTATTATGTTTCCGGTTAATACAATTCTAGCATGAATAATAAACATTTATCATGATATAAGGAAATAAATAATAACTTTATTATTGCCTCTAGGGCATATTTCCTTCACGTCGGTATCCCAATACCTTGTTCAATCTCGTTACCGGCAAGTCACTTTACTCGTACCATAATGCATGATCCCGTGGCTAACTCCTTAGTCACATTGAGCTCATTATGATGATGCATTACCGAGTGGGCCCAGAGATACCTCTCCGTCATACGGAGTGACAAATCCCAGTCTTGATCCGTGCCAACCCAACAGACACTTTCGGAGATACCCGTAGTGCACCTTTATAGTCACCCAGTTACGTTGTGACGTTTGGTACACCCAAAGCACTCCTACGACATCCGGGAGTTGCACGATCTCATGGTCTAAGGAAATGATACTTGACATTGGAAAAGCTCTAGCAAACGAACTACACGATCTTTGTGCTATGCTTAGGATTGGGTCTTGTCCATCACATCATTCTCCTAATGATGTGATCCCGTTATCAATGACATCCAATGTCCATAGTCAGGAAACCATGACTATCTGTTGATCAACGAGCTAGTCAACTAGAGGCTCACTAGGGACATGTTGTGGTCTATGTATTCACACATGTATTACGATTTCCGGATAACACAATTATAGCATGAACAATAGACAATTATCATGAACAAGGAAATATAATAATAACCATTTTATTATTGTCTCTAGGGCATATTTCCAACAAAAATATCCATGTTCCAACATGGAACCAACTTCAACTTCACCTGCAACTAGCAACGCTATAAGAAGCGCTGAGCAAAAGCGGTAACTTAGCCAAACAACGGTTTGCTAGGAAAAGATGGTTAGAGGCTTGACATGGCAACATGGGAGGCATGATATAGCAAGTGGTAGGTAGCGCAGCATAGCAATAGAGCGAACAACTAGCAAGCAAAGATAGAAGTGATTTCGAGGGTATGGTCATCTTGCCTGCAAGGTTCTCAGAGTTGTCGAAAGCTTGATCCTCGCAATCTCAATAGGTTCCTCGTAGGCATACTCGTCTCCTGGCTCTACCCAAAGCAAGAACACAATTAAAGGACCAACAATCAATCACGGAAAATGCACAAGCAACATGATGCAATACATGGCATGATATGCGAGATGTGATATGCAATGCATATGCGTGCTCCGGAAGGGAAAAGATGAATGAGGCATCAAGTTGGCAAACCAAGTATGCCTCTGGAAAGATGAGATGATTTCGGTCGAAATCGATATAAAGATCACCGGAAACGGATGCACGGTTTGCAAATGGCAAGCAAAACAAGAATGACCCAATTCTGCGATTAACAACATGATGCCACTTAGTATGCAACAAGAAGCTAAGCTACTGCACTCCAACATAACAACCAAGCATCTGACAGTGATGTACTCAAGATGCTTGACAAAAGATGAACACTGAGCTACGGCTAGATCACACAATAACAGGTTCAAACAAGCATGGCCAAAGTGCAAAGATATCAGCTTCCCAGACTTGGTGAAAATACTGAACATGGCTGAAACAACATCAGGTAGCAATGTTCAAAGCAAGACATCAACATGCTACAGGAACTTATCATAGCAAAACAAGGCATTTCATGAATCTAGTAAATGCATAGAATAAAAGTCCCTTACTGGGCATGAGCCAAAAAGGCACAGAAGATATTATGGCACCCATGTAAACATAGCAAGTTTCGTTAACAGGTTCCAGACTTGGCAGAAAACAGAGCATGGCATTAACAGAATTATGAAGGCATCTTTGTGAGCTCGATTCACTCATCACAAGGAAATGCATGATAAAATAAGCATACCAACAGCAAGAAGACATGTTCATGAAGCTATCCATGGCAAGAGCAAGTTCATAGCATGTATGTATCAACTACAACAACCTTGGCAAAATTAAATAGCAAGTTAACATTCTGCCAGGAACATTTTATAGCAAAAGTAGAGCAAGATTAAGACATTCTAGGCACTCCATAATTGCAAACAGGGGCATGAATGGATAAAGCATAACCATATGTTCAAAACATCCTTACTGAAGTATCTCAAAATAAGCATGGATCTCACTGTAGGATCAAGTTTACATGGCATAAAAATAACAGCAGGAAAAGGACTTAGCAAAATCCTGTCCCTGGAAACAGAAACATCACGAAGCCTAGTTTGCATGCTTGTGCTAGTCACCAAATAGATCACAAAAATACATGGCATACACCCCTGCAAAGAAGGAATGGCATAGATCAAAACACATGTAGAGCTCATGCTGATAAGATGCACACATCAAATGCAACAAAAATAACAAAACATCAAGTTCTGATAAGTAACAGCAGTAAACATCATATAGCACTCTTGCAGCAACGATTTAGGCATCAAGGTGAGCTCAAACAGACATGGCACAATGGAACAAACTGAAGAGTATAACCTGATGAACATTTTGACATATCATGCGCATGAAACAGAGCAGTATGCAAGGAGATATGATGCGATGAACAGGGCAACATAATGTGATAATCTCAGGACTGAGGATTTCGGGGTCAACCTTCTCCAGATCTAGGGTTCTCACGCGAACCGAGGCGGGGCCGGAGCTTCGCCGGAGTTGGAGGAAGGGGCGGCCGGAGGGCAGGGGAAGCCGGATTCGGCGCGGAGGGGGCCGGACGGCGGCGCTGGGCGGCGAGGTCGGCGGCGGGACGGCGGAGCCGGGCGGCGCTGCCGGGACGGGCGGCGGACGGGACGGTGGCGCGCTGGCGAGAAGGCGCGCCGGAGCACGGCGGCGGACGCGGGAGGCGCCGGCGGAGGCGACGAGGCGGCGGGGGCGCGGGCGGCGGCGACCGGGCCCGGAGGGCCCCGCGCGGGCTCGCGGGCCGACGGCGGTGGGAGCGGCGGCGTGCCACGTGGCGCGTCCCGATTGGTGCGGGCGCGGCGGCGGTTTCGTCCGGCTCGGGCCGGACGTGTCCGGGGGCGGAGAGGGGATGGGGTTAGGGTTGGACTGCGCGAAAAATTCGGAGGGGATCACATATTTATAGGTAGGAGGAGGTAGGAGTGTCCAAATGGAGTGCGGTTTTCGCCCACACGATCGTGATCCAACGACGGAGAGAATGGAAGGGACTTAGATGGGTTATTGGGCTGTTTGGAAGGGTGTTTTGCTGCAACACACAAAAGGCCTTTGCGGTTACCCGATTAACCGTTGGAGCATCAAACGACCTCCAAATGGAGCGAAACTTGACAGGTGGCCTACCGGTGGTGTACCAAGGCCACTTGGCAAACCTCGGTCCATTCCGAGAACGTTTAACACCCGCTCACGAAAAGAGACAAGAGGGGTGCGCCGGTGCATGTGGGAGTGTCGGATTGCAAAACGGACAACGGGGAAAATGCTCGGATGCATGAGACGAACACGTATGCAAATGAGATGCACATGATGACGTGATATGAAATGCATTACATGAACAAAATGCAAAACGAGAGACAAAGCCCGACCACGAAGGGAATATCATAGCACATAGCCGAAAATGGCAAGAGCTGGAGTTACAAATATGGAAAGTCACATCCGGGGTGTTACAGTCAGTGTTCTCGACCTCAACAACAGCAAAAGCTAGAGGGTAAATGCAGTCATTAGGATCCATGCCAACAGCACACAACATAACACCTCCATACTTTGTCTTCAGGTGGCATCCATCCAAACAAATGACAGGCCTACAGGCTTGCATGAAACCCCTTTTGCAGGCATCCAGAGAGAAATAACAACTTCCAAATATGCCATCATTGACACCTACATAGAAAGAGCTGCCTGGGTTTGATCTTTTGAATTCTGCTGCATAATCCCACATGCTGGTATAGTGCTCTAACTCATCTCCTTCAATGACTTTCTTCACTAGTCTCCTAGACCTTCTAAGTTTGCTCCTTGTGGTTGTCATGTTCCAGTCCTTCTGAACAACCCTTGAAAAATTCTTCATGTTCATGTTTTCATCTGCTCTGAATGAATCAAGATAATTTCCTGCCATGAAGGGAGCAGTGAATGACTTGACACTCCATTTCTTTATGCAGGTATGATTTGGGTTATACTTCTTGATCATGAAGCACTTGATTCTCCCATCAAATGATGCATACAAAGACCATGGACACCCATCTTCACAAATGCCTTTAACTCTTTTCCTATCATTTCTAGGGCACTTGATGTCAACCCTTTCATGACAGCTATACTCCTTGATAGCCCTCCTCAGTAACTCAACACTAGCAAATGTTTGACCCACTTTGAACTCTGGTTTAGCCAGGTCCTCTTCTGTGAAAGTTTTGAAATTCAGCTTAACCTTATCTTCATCAGATGAAGGCAAACACATGTCCACATCTTCAGTAGGATCATCAGCTTCTTCTTGGACTGCTTTACCTTTGCCTTTGTCATAATCAACATTTTTGTCAAACAAGTCATCATCATCTTGCAGATCTATGTCTGAACCAACAATTTGTGGAATGTAATCTTCATCTGAATCCTGCATTACTGAACAACCAACTGTGTCTGCTGCATCCATGTTCAAACACCTAGAGGATTTCCTGGCCCTAAATCCAAACTGAGATGAAAGGTAAGTACTTCCTGGCTGGGGTGGACTTGGTATGAAATCATCTTCTTCTGACTCTGCTCCACTTTCTGACTCTGTTTCATCTTGCTCATGCTCTTGATCATACTCATGCTCTTGATCATGCTGAGGCACCTCCTGTTCCACTTGACGGAGCTCAGCCTGCTCCTATTCCACTACAGTGAGCTCAGCCTGCTCCTCTTGCTCCTGTTGTGTCTGCTCTTCTTGCTCCTCATGCTCTTCATCAGCCTTCTCCTTCTTTGGTCTAATGCCACTGAACTTGACAATTGGAGGATCCTCATCATCAGAGTGAACTTGAACAAGAGAAATATATGATCTCATGCTCTCATCATGATCAAGGAAAATCTGTTGGAAGTGGTTGCCATTCAGAACACAATCCTTCATGTTTTCTGTCATAGTGTTGTCCCCTATCTTAATCTCTCTTAATCCATTCCTATACACTGTCAATCCAGGAACACATCAATAAGCCCTGATCCTGCCCTCAAACTCATACCCAATTTCCTCAACCAGACTAGCAACAACAGTAGGTGTTCAGTTATCTATGTCACAATAGTCATACCAAATGGAGTGGCCTTTGTGGTAATCCCTATGCTTGCCTGCACAAAGGAAATAGCCACCATGTATGACCTCAACAGAGAACTAGTTGCTTAGGGGTCCTGCAAAACATTCAAAGTTGCAATGTTCAGACAAGATAAACAGAGACATTTATGAATGTTCAGTCAAGCTGAAAATATTCAGTTAAATCCAAAAGTTCAGTTACTGTATCAAACCACCAGTAGCTCAGTTAACTGATTAAGAAGGACCTAACGAAGGGTACTGAGCAAGCAGTAAAGTAATGTAATTGGACCAAAACAAGAAAAGTGGCAATGCTCAGTGTCAATGTTCAGTTATTGTACTAAATCAAGTTCAGACATTTCAATATTCAAACAGGTTAACACATAAAAATTCAGTTATCTTACAGAGCAAATTTCATACATGTTGCAGAAAGAAAGCACGGATTCATGGCCTCCACCAACCAAATATATGATCTTTCATGGGCAAAACGATCATCTCATGCGCAAAACGATCATCTTCATATCATGATCAACAACCAGGCCATATAAAGCAAAGAAACAGGGGAGAAGCGAGCATGGCCTTCCCCTTACATGCTCCAAAATCAAACCCCATTTTGCTCTGCAAACCCTAGATCATCTCCAAATACAACATCCATAGCCCATCAGAAACCCTAGCTTTGATCTGTGGCCCTGCTCAACGTCCGCTGCTAAAACCCTAAACCCTACACCATCCGTGGCAAAAGGGGAGAGAAATAGCCAAAACCCTAGCACCTGTGCGCAATTGACTCGAACGCAAGCTCTTCCCCGGAGCTTTCATGGACATATCGAGTACAGAACATGCCAGCGACAGGGACATGCCATAGAGGGGCGGCGCGGCATGGTTGTCACGACGCATCGGTGCGAGAGGGACGTCACGCAGGCCCCTCCCAAATGGCGCGGATGGCGGCGGCGCAGCGTCTGACGACGAGCTCATGGTGCCGTTGCCACGCTCGCCCATGCCGGAGACGACAAACCACCTGGGCAGCGACGACGAACCAAGGGAGAAGGGAGAAGGGAGAAGCAGGGGAGTGGCTCGGTCCGACCGACCAGGTGGCACGATCCGACCAGGTGGGGAGGGGATCTTTTAATAAATGGCAGTTTTGCAAAAAA
Source organism: Triticum aestivum (assembly GCF_018294505.1). Lineage (NCBI taxonomy): Eukaryota > Viridiplantae > Streptophyta > Magnoliopsida > Poales > Poaceae > Triticum > Triticum aestivum. The sequence goes on along the minus strand of NC_057808.1, from coordinate 17,923,638 downwards.
ACCTGGTTCCCTGCGTATTCGAGCGAGCTGGGCACATGTGGTAGTCAAAGCACACTTGGCATCGGTTGACTCGGGCCAGCTCAGCGCGTACGTACACAAAACCGTATAATGGACCGTAGATGACCCCCTAGAGCAAGTTTGGTGACTGTATTGTGGGTATTTGTAACCACAGGGACTAAATCTAACGCCAGCGCAAGTTTGGTGACCTGTAGTGAATTTTTCTGAAAAGAGAAAATACCACGTGTATTAACTTTTATTGCAGATAGTAGTAACCACAACAATAATGGACGGTCAAAAAAGATGAATCGCCTTCAAGAGTCACACATTACTTCTCTGGTCTAACACCATGAATGAATTTAGCAGCAAGGACAAACACGTAAACGTTTCAAAAGTCTATTGATTTGAGCTTTTGTTGAAGAAAGTTATGATAAGCTAACTATCAAAGTATTGAACGATTTTTTATGTGTCCAATTCACCCATCTTATGTCCAACATGTTTCTTGTCTACCTTTCTTATTGCTTAATGTTAGTTTGGAGTTGAATATCATTTACATGTATATTACTCTGGGGTTGTTCCATATACACCGACAATCTCCTTGTCTACCTTGGCATTTTTTCCTGGGCCAAACTGATGCTCCCATCGGTGTGGTACGCTGACCTCACAGTGAAGGCAAATGACTGTCGGAGTAATTGGCCACGGGTAGCCTCATGGGCCCCCCATGGCGCTTCAAGACATCAGGGCCGGCTGCTCCCTCAAGATTCAAAGAGCCAAGCACCGCCTCCTCGCGGCCGGCTACCAGGAGACGGCAAAGCCAGCAGGTGGTCACGAGGTGGGCCGACTCCTAGCAGGTGACCCTAGGCATCCTCAAACTCTACACCCACATAAATACGATGAGACGGGCCGTGGCTACAGCACGCCCTGCCACCCCCGAATCTAGGGCCAAGCATGGCCACAGTGCGTCGTACCAGATGAAGATCTCCCGTCCGGCGGCACTGTTACCACGCTGCCCATGACATCACCCCTGTCAGAGGGACCCATACTCCCACGACAGACTGTCGGTATGGCCCGCAGGCGGCGGGCCCTACCCATCAACGAGGAGCCAGAAGGCGGCGAGCCCTGACCAGTCGGCTCGGGGAGAGGCCGGCCCCTAACCAGGCGGCACTCCTCTCCTTGGAGTTTGTGCACCATTAAACCAGAAGAGACGGGGAGTGACTACAGTGAACGCCCGCCAGGCAGCGGTACTGTAGCCACGCCTCCCCCGACAAAGCATGCATCATTAGCAGTAGGGCTACAGTGCTGAGCAACCAACAGGATCCGCAAGCGGCTGGTGCGGCCTGTCGGCCAAGTACGAGACAGCTGCCAGGGCCCACTAGGCGGCGGGCCCCAGTGGACGGCGGAGAAGTCGGCGATCGTAGACATTGATAGCTGGGTCCTACACCCGGCTATATTACCTTTGTACCCCCGGGGGGTAGGCCTATATAAACCCCCCAGGGCACCCATGCAAAGAGTTCAGACTCCAGTTCATCCACACACAGATATAGAGAGAGGAAGCTAGGGCTAGCCTTGTTCTTCTTCCCCCTCTAGAGAAACAGCTCAAGGAGCAAGCTTGTAGCCACCATTGTTGCTTGAGTGATCATCGGAGAACCCGCGGAGCAGGAGTAGGGGTGTTATCTCCTAGGAGAGCCCCGAACCTGGGTAAGATTCGCTGGCGTGCATGTTTGTGCCTTATCCCGTTTCCAGGCATCGGCGACATATTATTAGCCCCCTCCATGATAAGCCATCCTTTGGCATATGTCGCACGACATCCCCGACATTTGGCGCCCACCGTGGGGCTAGGTGCACCGTCATCCGGAGATCTGTTCTGGACGGGAACCCTCTTCCTCCCCAGCGAGCATAGCCAGCCCGACACTTGCATGGCACAGAGCTTGTGTGCGCAGCGGCTGGCCTCACTGACCTTGTTGGCGAGATCCGCCTCTCCGACGAGCCCGCGCCCGGCGTGGGTGCAGCCAGCTCCGAGAGCTGCCTCGTCGATCTCCTTGGCAAGATCGACATCGCCAACGAGCCCGCCTCCGACCTGGAGTCGATCGGCTCCACCGACCCGATGCTTGTCGACTCCGACACTGCGTCCCTTGACGCCTTCCCCACCAACATGGTGGTGATCGATGACCCTCTCCCTCGCGCCAACAGCGGTGACAGCACCGTCACGGAAGTGCTCGTCGTCAGCCACGATGCAGCTTCTGGTGGCGGCGCCCAAGACCCGCTCGAGGCGGCGATACGAGACCTGTCTGCACCCATTGCAGAAGATGCTGACACCGAGACGCTGGAAGCCCACTGCGTCTTGCTTGTTGAAAGCGCCAAGAAGTTGGTCACCATGAGACGCCTCTCAGAGGCCTACCAGCGCAAGATCGACCGCGATGTTGGCGGCACGCCGGCTGTAGGCGGGCCCAGCCGCATTGGCACGGTCCGACAGCGCGGCGCTGCCGTCGCCAGCATATTCGGGGTAGACCGCCCTGTCTATGCCACGCCCATGGAGAACATACGAGTTGCCCAGACGGTAGTAGACGAGCTGGACAACCTTGAGGGCGACGAGCGTCGCTACATGACGGAGCGCGTCCAGCAGCTCATTGACGTGGCTGCCACGCAGCAAGAAGCCGGCTGCCGCGCAGAAGGACCCGGCAAGCGGGTTGAGAAGCCGCACCCTTGCCGAGATCAAGGAGCGACCTCCCAGACGCCAACAGGTGGCGGTCGCGGCAAACGAGACAAAGAGCCGGCTGCCAGCCGCAACCGCACACGCCTCACCATCGAGCGCGACCAAGATGGCCGCCCACGAGCAGTGGAAAGACGGGACGACTGCCCGCCTCCTCCTCCTCGGAGGGAGAGGCGTGCTTCCCCGCCGCCTGTAGAGCACCCGACACTTGGCGACCGGCCGGGCCGCCGAGAAGGAGTCGGAGAGAATGACGCACACCACCGGATCGACCGCCTTGCTTGATCCCAGGCGCTAGAAGAAGAAGACGCATTGGGCCCGCCTTGTTTCGGCCCCCGCATACGCGACGAGCCCTTTCCCAAAGGGTTCATGCTTCCACGAGATATGCCAAAGTACAACAGCTCTATGAAGCCGGAAGACTGGCTGGTCGACTACTCCACGGCTGTCAACATAGCAAACGGTAACACGCGCGTTGCCGTAAAGTACGTTTCGCTCATGCCCCAGGGCACGGCCCGGACATGGCCGAACAGCCTGAAGCCCCGCAGCATCAACAGCTGGGTAGATTTCACCGAAGTCTTCGTCCGCAACTTCACCAGCACCTACAAGCGGCCTCCCAAGCCTCGCCAGCTGTCGGTGTGCGTCCAAGGCCCAAACGAGTCCACCCGCGACTACCTGACACGGTGGGCTGAACTGCGCAACTCTTGCGAAGGGGTGCACGAGGTCCAAGCAATCGAGTACTTCACTGCCGGGTGCCGAGAGGGCACCTTACTCAAGCACCGACTCCTCTGCGACGAGCCGGCCACCCTCGACGAGCTGCTGATCATCGCAGACAAGTACGCCACTGTCGACTCTTCCATGAAGTCGGAGCTCTGTGTGGATACCTCTGGCAAGGTGCTCCCTCCGGCTCCTCAGACACCGGCTGGAGACAACAATCGGCGCCATGATACATCCATTTTGCATCATGCTTTTATATTGATATTTATTGCATTATGGGCTGTTATTACACATTATGTCACAATACTTATGCCTATTCTCTCTTATTTTACAAGGTTTGCATGAAGAGGGAGAATGCCGGTAGCTGGAATTCTGGGCTGGAAAAGGAGCAAATATTAGAGACCTATTCTGCACAGCTCCAAAAGTCCTAAAACTTCACAGAGGAAGTTTTTGGAATTAATAAAAAATACTGGCGAAAGAATCAACCAGAGGGGGCCACCCACCATCCACGAGGGTGGGGGGCGCGCCCCCTGCCTCGTGGGCCCCCTGTCAGGCCTCCGGTGCCCATCTTCTGCTATATGAAGTCTTTCACCCTGGAAAAAATCAGAAGGAAGCTTTCGGGACGAAACACCGCCGCCACGAGGCGGAACCTTGGCGGAACCAATCTAGGGCTCTGGCGGAGCTGTTCTGCTGGGGAAACATCCCTCCGGGAGGGGGAAATCATCACCATCGATCCTCTCAGTGGGAGGGGGTCAATCTCCATCAACATCTTCACCAGCACCATCTCCTCTAAAACCCTAATTCATCTCTTGTATCCAATCTTTGTCCCAAAACCTCAGATTGGTACCTGTGGGTTGCTAGTAGTGTTGATTACTCCTTGTAGTTGATGCTAGTTGGTTTATTTGGTGGAAGATCATATGTTCAGATCCTTTATGCATATTAATACCCCTCTGATTATGAACATGAATATGAGTAGTTACGTTTGTTCCTAAGGACATGGGAGAAGTCTTGCTATAAGTAGTCATGTGAATTTGGTATTCGTTCGATATTTTGATGAGATGTATGTTGTCTTTCCTCTAGTGGTGTTATGTGAACGTCGACTACATGACACTTCACCATTATTTGGGCCTAGAGGAAGGCATTGGGAAATAATAAGTAGATGATGGGTTGCTAGAGTGACAGAAGCTTAAACCCTAGTTTATGCGTTGCTTCGTAAGGGGCTGATTTGGATCCATATGTTTCATGCTATGGTTAGGTTTACCTTAATACTTCTTTTGTAGTTGCCGATGCTTGCAATAGGGGTTAATCATAAGTGGGATGCTTTTCCAAGGAAGGGCAGCACCCAAGCACCGTTCCACCCACATATCAAATTATCAAAGTAACAAACGCGAATCATATGAGCGTGATGAAAACTAGCTTGACGATAATTCCCATGTGTCCTCGGGAGCGTTTTCCTTCATATAAGAGTTTGTCCAGGCTTGTCCTTTGCTACAAAAAGGATTGGGCCATCTGGCTGCACCTTATTTACTTTCATTACTTGTTACCCGTTGCAAATTACCGTATCACAAAACTATCTGTTACCGATAATTTCAGTGCTTGCAGAGAATACCTTACTGAAAACTGCTTGTCATTTCCTTCTGCTCCTCATTGGGTTCGACACTCTTACTTATCGAAAGGAGTATGATAGAACCCTTACACTTGTGGGTCATCAAGACTCTTTTCTGGCGCCGTTGCCGGGGAGTGAAGCGCCTTTAGTAAGTGGAATTTGGTAAGGAAAAATTTATATATTGTGCTGAAATTTACTGTCACTTGTTACTATGGAACATAATCCTTTGAGGGGCTTGTTCGGGGTATCTTCACCCCGACCAGTAGAGCAAAGAGTTGCTCCTCAACCTACTGAACCTACTAAAAATGTTTACTTTGAAATTCCTTCGGGTATGATAGAGAAACCGCTAGCTAATCCTTTCACAGGTGATGGAACATTACATCCCGATTAGCACCTAATCTATGTGGATGAAGTTTGTGGATTATTTAAGCTTGCAGGTATGCCCGAGGATGTTATTAAGAAGAATGTCTTCCCTTTATCTTTGAAGGGAAAGGCATTGACATGGTTTAGGCTATGTGATGATATGGGATCATGGAACTACAACCGATTGAAATTGGAATTTCATCAGAAGTTTTATCCTATGCATCTTGTTCATCGTGATTGTAATTATATATATAATTTTTGGCCTCGTGAAGGAGAAAGCATCGCTCAAGCTTGGGGGAGGCTTAAGTCAATGTTATATTCATGCTCCAATCATGAGCTCTCAAGAGAAATTATTATTCAAAAATTTTATGGTCGGCTTTCTCTCAATAATCGCTCCATGCTTGATACTTCTTGTACTGGTTCTTTTATGATGAAGACTATTGAATTCAGATGGGATTTATTGGAAAGAATTAAACGCAACTCTGAAGATTGGGATCTCGACAAAGGTAAGGAGTCAGGTATAACACCTAAGTTTGATTGTGTTAAATCTTTTATGGATACCGATGTTTTCCATGAATTTAGCACTAAATATGGACTTGACTCTGAGATAGTAGCTTTTTTTGTGAATCCTTTGCTACTCATGTTGATCTCCCTAAAGAGAAGTGGTTTAAATATAATCCTCCCATTGAACTAAAAGTAGTTGCACCTATTAAAGTGGAAGAAAATACTATCACTTGTAATGTTGATCCTGTTGTTCCTACTACTTAAATTGAGAAACCACCTTTCCCTGTTAGAATAAAGGATCATGCTAAAGCTTCAACTGTGGTTCGTAAGAGTAACACTAGAACACCTACACCCCCTGAGAAAATTAAAGTTGAACCTAGTATTGCTATGGTTAAAGATCTCTTGGCCGATAATATTGATGGGCATGTTATTTACTTCTGTGATGAAGCTGCTAGAATTGCTAGACCTGATACTAAAAATAAACATAGACCTGTTGTACGCATGCCTGTTATTTCTGTTAAAATAGGAGATCATTGTTATCATGGCTTGTGTGATATGGGTGCTAGTGCAAGTGTAATACCTCATTCCTTATACAAAGAAATTATGCATGATATTGCACCTGCTGAGATAGAAGAAACTAATGTTACAATTAAGCTTGCCAATACAGACACTATTTCACCAGTTGGGATTGTTAGAGATGTTGAAGTCTTGTGTGGGAAAGTTAAATATCCTGCTGATTTTCTTGTTCTTGGTTCCCCACAAGATAACTTTTGTCCCATTATATTTGGTAGACCATTCTTGAATACTGCTAATGCTAGGATATACTGCAAAAAGGATTTTGTTACTATTGGTTTGGGGGATATGTCTCATGAGTTTAATTTTGCTAAATTTCGTAGACAACCCCATGATAAAGAATTGCCTAGTAAAGATGAAATTATTGGTCTTGCTTCTATTGCCGTGCCTCCTAATGATCCTTTAGAACAATATTTGCTCGACCATGAAAATGATATGTTTATGAATGAAAGAAGGGAAATAGATGAAGTATTCTTTAAACAGGGACCTATTTTGAAACACAACTTGCTTGTTGAAATCCTAGGGGATCCTCCTCCACCCAAGGGTGATCCCGTGTTTGAGCTTAAACCATTACCTGATACTCTTAAATATGCTTATCTTGATGAGAAAAAGATATATCCTGTTATTATTAGTGCTAACCTTTCAGAGCATGAAGAAAAGAGATTATTGAAAACTCCGAAGAAGCACCGTGCTGCTATTGGATATACTCTTTATGATCTTAAGGGCATTAGTCCCACTCTATGCCAACACAAAATAAAATTGGAGAAAGACGCTAAACCAGTTGTTGATCACCAACGACGGTTAAATCCTAAGATGAATGAAGTGGTAAGAAAATAAATACTAAAGCTTCTGGAGGCAGGTATAATTTATCCCGTTGCTGATAGTCAGTGGGTAAGTCCTGTCCATTGTGTCCCTAAGAAGGGAGGTATTACTGTTGTTCCTAATGATAAAGATGAATTGATCCCACAAAGAATTGTTACAGATTATAGAATGGTAATTGATTTCCGTAAACTAAATAAAGCCACCAAAAAGGATCATTACCCTTTACTTTTTATTGATCAAATGCTAGAAAGATTATCCAAACATACCCATTTTTGCTTTCTGGATGGTTATTCTGGTTTCTCTCAAATACCTGTGTCAAAAGAGGATCAAGAAAAGACCACTTTTACTTGTCCTTTCGGTACCTTTGCTTATAGACGTATGCCTTTTGGTTTATGCAATGCACCTGCTACCTTCCAAAGATGCATGATGGCTATATTCTCTGATATTTGTGAAAAGATTGTTGAGGTTTTCATGGATGATTTCTCCGTATATGGAACTTCTTTTGATGATTGCTTGAGCAACCTTGATCAAGTTTTGCAGAGATGTTAAGAAACTAATCTTGTCTTGAATTGGGAAAATTGCCACTTTATGGTTAATGAAGGTATTGTCTTGGGGCATAAAATTTCTGAAAGAGGTATTGAAGTTGATAAAGCTAAAGTTTATGCTATTGCAAAGATGCCGTGTCCCAAGGACATTAAAGGTATAAGAAGTTTCCTTGGTCATGCCGGTTTTTATAGGAGGTTCATTAAGGACTTCTCTAAAATTTCTAGGCCTCTGACTAACCTCTTACAAAAAGATGTTCCTTTTGTCTTTGATGAGGATTGTGTAGAAGCATTTGAAATACTTAAGAAAGCCTTGATCTCTGCACCTATTATTCAGCCACCTGATTGGAATTTACCCTTTGAAATTATGTGTGATGCTAGTGATTATGCTGTAGGTGTTGTTCTAGGACAAAGAGTTGATGAGAAATTAAATGTTATTCAATATGCCAGTAAAACTCTAGACAGTGCCCAGAGAAATTATGCTACTACTGAAAAAGAATTTTTAGCAGTTTTATTTTCTTGTGATAAGTTCCGACCTTACATTGTTGATTCCAACGTAACTGTTCAAACCGATCATGCTGCTATTAAATATCTTATGGAAAAGAAAGATGCTAAGCCTAGACTTATTAGATGGGTTCTCTTGCTACAAGAATTTGATTTGCATATTATTGATAGAAAGGGAGCTGAGAACCCCATTGCAGACAACTTGTCTATGTTAGAGAATGTTCTTGATGACCCACTACCTATTGATGATAGCTTTCCTGATGAACAATTAGCTGTCATAAATGCTTCTCGTACTGCTCCATGGTATGCTGATTATGCTATTACATCGTTGCTAAATTTATACCACCTAGTTTCACATACCAGCAAAAGAAAAAGTTTTTCTATGATATAAGACATTACTTCTGGGATGACCCACACCTTTATAAAGAAGGAGTAGATGGTGTTATTAGATGTTGTGTACCTAAGCATGAACAGGAACAGATCCTACGTAAGTGTCACTCCGAAGCTTATGGAGGACACCATGCTGGAGTTAGAACTGCACATAAGGTATTGCAATCCGGTTTTCATTGGCCTACTCTTTTCAAAGATGCCCGTAAGTTTGTCTTGTCTTGTGATGAATGTCAAAGAATTGCTAATATTAGTTGATGTCAAGAAATGCCTACGAACTATTCACTTGTTATTGAACAATTTGATGTTTGGGGCTTTGATTATATGGGACCGTTTCCTTCCTCTAATGGGTATACACATATTTTAGTTGCTGTTGATTATGTTACTAAGTGGGTAGAAGCTATTCCAACTAGTAGTGCTGATCATAACACCTCTATTAAGATGCTTAAAGAAGTTATTTTTCCGAGGTTTGGAGTCCCTAGATATTTAATGACTGATGGTGGTTCACAATTTATTCATGGTGCTTTTCGTAAAATGCTTGCTAAGTATGATGTTAATCATAGAATTGCATCTCCATACCATCCACAATCTAGTGGTCATGTAGAACTGAGTAATAGAGAGCTCAAATTAATTTTGCAAAAGACTGTTAATAGATCTAGAAAGAATTGGTCCAAGAAACTTGATGATGCTTTATGGGCCTATAGAACTGCATATAAAAATCCTATGAGTATGTCTCCGTATAAAATGGTTTATGGAAAAGCAAGTCACTTTCCTCTCGAGTTAGCACATAAGGCATATTGGGCCATTAAAGAGCTCAATTATGATTTCAAACTTGCCAGTGAGAAGAGACTATTTGACATTAGCTCACTTGATGAATGGAGAACCCAGGCCTATGGGAATGCCAAATTTTTTAAGGAAAAAGTTAAAAGATGGCATGACAAAAGGATACAAAAGCGTGAGTTTAATGTAGGTCACTATGTGTTGCTATTAACCTCTCGTTTATGATTTTTTGCAGGAAAACTTCTCTCTAAATGGGAAGGGCCTTACGTTATCGAGGGGGTCTATCGTTCCGGTGCCATAAAAATCAACAACTTCCAATGCACAAATCCGAAGGTGGTAAACGGTCAAAGAATCAAACATTATATCTCAGGTAATCCTATAAATGTTGAAACTAATGTTATTGACACCGTGACCCTGGAGGAGTATATAAGGGACACCTTCCAGAACGTTTCAGACTCCGAAAACGAATAGGTATGTGGTACGGTAACTAAACCGACTCCAAAACAGTTCTAATGGTAATTTTTCTCTGTTTTGGAATATTTTAGAAAATAGGAAAATAAGAAGTAGTCCGGGAAGGACACGAGGCGTCCACGAGGGTGGAGGGCGCGCCCCTGCCTCTTGGGCACCTCGTGTGCCCTCCGGACTCCGTTTTCTTGCACTATACTTCTTTTGGTCGGTAAAAATTCATTATATAATCTCCCAAAGGTTTTGACCCTCGTATCACGCAAATATCCTCTCTTTTTGTTTCGAGCTGTTTCTGCCACAGATTAGAGCAAGATGTCTTCTCAAGAGTCAGTCGGGGAGAGTCGGGTGTCTCATCCGACACCGGGTCCAGGAGAAAATAACAATGCCTATCACTTTGGGCCATCAACGGAGGAAGAGATGGAAGCCAACTTGGAAAGGATAGACGCCATGGAGGAGGATCTAGAAGTTACTTCTCGTTTCCGGGCCGGATTCACGATGGGGGAACTACAGAGCTAAGCTATTCCAAACTCGGTCATCCCTTCCAATGTTAGATTTCTCTCTTATGACAATATGAAAAAGAGTGTTACTTGTTCTCCCGCAGCTATGCAACATCCTTGGGTGAAAGGAGCCTTAGCCGTCACGGGTAAGCTCCGTAAGGAAATAATGGACCTCAAGAAGCAAGTCAATAAGCTCGAGGAGGAGAATCGTATCCTGAGGGGCATCATCGCCAAGAATATCACCTCACCACCTCCGAAGAAAGAGATATAAACACAGGGGTATGGGCACTCCCCTTGGCAACTGCCAAGCTTGGGGGAGGTGCCCCGGTATCGTATCACCACCACACTCCTATCTTTACCGGTTTTCTTAGTTTGATCCTTTTGATAATATCTTGAGCTAGTAGAATAAAGTTTTAGTATGATCTAGTTTTGAGTTTTGCTTTATGATCCCTCTATGTAATCGAGTCCGTGAGCTATATATAATAATGATTAGTTTTGAGTTGAGGGCTTGGTTATCTTGCTATGATCTTGAGGGAATAACAATAAAAGAAAAGAGAAAGAATAAAGAGAAATAAAGAGATCATATTGATCTTATGGAGAGTAATGACTTCACATATAAAGATTATGATGAATAAAAGTTGTTGAGAGTTGACAAACATAGTTTTGGCCATCGTTGGAATTAATAGGAAGTAATAAAGAACAAGAGGTTTTCACATATAAATATACTATCTTGGACATCTTTTATGATTGTGATCACTCATTAAAATATAACATGCTAAAGAGTTGATGTTGGACAAGGAAGACAACGCAATGGGTTATATTTTCTTATATCTGAAATAAAGTATATTGTCATGGATCATCCAACATGTTGAGCTTGCCTTTCCCCCTCATGCTAGCCAAATTCTTTGCACCAAGTAGAGATACTACTTGTGCTTCTGAATAACCTTAAACCAGCTTTGCCATGAGAGTCCACCATATCTACCTATGGATTGAGTAAGATCCTTCAAGTTTGTTGTCATTGTTGCATGCAATAAAAATTGCTCTCTAAATATGTATGATTTATTAGTGTGGAGAAAATAAGCTTTATACGATCTTGTGATGTGGAAGAAATAAAAGCAACGGACTACATAATAAAGGTCCATATCACAAGTGGCAATATAAAGTGACGTTCTTTTGCATTAAGATTTCATGCATCCAACCGTAAAAGCACATGACAACCTCTGCTTCCCTCTACGAAGGGCCTATCTTTTATTCTTGTCTTATACCCTATACAAGAGTCATGGTGATCTTCACCTTTCCTTTTTATATTTTATCCTTTGTCAAGCACAGTGTGCTGGAAAGATCCTGATATATATATATATCCAATTGGATGTGAGTTATCATGAACTATTATTGTTGACATTACCCTTGAGGTAAACGGTTGGGAGGCAAAACTATAAGCCCCTATCTTTCTCTGTGTCCGACTAAAACTCCATACCCATAAGTATTGCGTGAGTGTTAGCAATTGTGAAAGACTGAATGACAGTTGAGTATGTGGACTTGCTGAAAAGGTCTTATAATGACTCTTTCCGATGTTATGATAAATTGCAATTGCTTCAATGACCGAGATTATAGTTTGTTTATTTCCAATGAAGTTTTTGATTCATGCTTGACATTGTGAATAGATTATTACTTGAGAATAAGAAATCATATGACAATATTTATATATGTTGCTGTTATAAGAATGGTCATGATGCCCTCATGTCCGTATTTTATTTTATCGACACCTCTATCTCTAAACATGTGGATATATTTTTCGTTATCGGCTTCCGCTTGAGGACAAGCGAGGTCTAAGCTTGGGGGAGTTGATACCTCCATTTTGCATCATGCATTTGTATTGATATTTATTGCATTATGGGCTGTTATTACACATTATGTCACAATACTTATGCCTATTCTCTCTTATTTTTCAAGGTTTGCATGAAGAGGGAGAATGCCGGCAGCTGGAATTCTGGCCTGGAAAAGGAGCAAATATTATAGACCTATTCTGCACAGCTCCAAAAGTCCTGAAACTTCACGGAGGCAGTTTTTGGAATTAATAAAAAAATACTGGCGAAAGAATCAACCAGAGGGGGGCCACCCACCATCCACGAGGGTGGGGGCGCGCCCTACCCCCCTGGGAGAGCCCCCTGCCTCGTGGGCCCCCTAGCAGGCCTCCGGTGCCCATCTTCTGCTATATGAAGTCTTTCACCCTAGAAAAAATCAGAAGGAAGCTTTCGGGATGAAACACCGCCGCCACGAGGCGAAACCTTGGCGGAACCAATCTAGGGCTCCGGCGGAGCTGTTCTACCGGGGAAACATCCCTCCGGGAGGAGGAAATCATCACCATCGCCATCACCATCGATCCTCTCAGTGGGACGGGGTCAATCTCCATCAACATCTTCACGAGCACCATCTCCTCTAAAACCCTAGTTCATCTCTTGTATCCAATTTTTGTCCCAAAACCTCAGATTGGTACCTGTGGGTTGCTATTAGTGTTGATTACTCCTTGTAGTTGATGCTAGTTGGTTTATTTGGTGGAAGATCATATGTTCAGATCCTTTATGCATATTAATACCCCCTCTGATTATGAACATGAATATGAGTAGTTACGTTTGTTCCTGAGGACATGGGAGAAGTCTTGCTATAAGTAGTCATGTGAATTTGGTATTCGTTTGATATTTTGATGAGATGTATGTTGTCTTTCCTCTAGTGGTGTTATGTGAACGTCGACTACATGACACTTCACCATTATTTGGGAATAGAGGAAGGCATTGGGAAGTAATAAGTAGATGATGGGTTGCTAGAGTGACAGAAGATTAAACCTTAGTTTATTCGTTGCTTCGTAAGGGGCTGATTTGGATCCATATGTTTCATGCTATGGTTAGGTTTACCTTAATACTTCTTTTGTAGTTGCCGATGCTTGCAATAGGGGTTAATCATAAGTGGGATGCTTGTCCAAGGAAGGGCAGCACCCAAGCACCGGTCCACCCACATATCAAATTATCAAAGTAACGAACGCGAATCATATGAGCGTGATGAAAACTAGCTTGACGATAATTCCCATGTCTCCTCTGTAGCGTTTTACTTCATATAAGTGTTTGTCCAGGCTTGTCCTTTGCTACAAAAAGGATTGGGCCATCTTGCTGCACCTTATTTACTTTCATTACTTGTTACCCGTTGCAAATTACCTTATCACAAAACTATATGTTACCGATAATTTCAGTGCTTGCAGAGAATACCTTACTGAAAACTGCTTGTCATTTCATTCTGCTCCTCGTTGGGTTCGACACTCTTACTTATCGAAAGGACTACGATAGATCCCCTACACTTGTGGGTCATCAGGCCAGTAGCCGAACGACAACAAACGCAAGGCCCCGCAGCCGGCTTCCACCAGCCGGCAAGTGGCGACAGTTGAGGACCAGCAACCTGAAGAACAACCCCTCCCCAAGCACCAGAAGGGTGGCAAGCCAGCTTGGTTACCTGCTTTCTCCTTTGAGCAGACCCTCGATGCCCCTTGCAAATTTCACAGCAGTGCGAAGCCGTCCAACCATACAACTCGGAAGTGCCACTGGCTTGTCCGCATTGCCAAGGGAGAAGGACTCCCCCTCCGCCTGCTGGCCCGCCGGCTCCGCCTCCTCAGAAGCCGGCTGCCCGTCTAGCAGTCGGCGTGTCGGCGTAATGGGCCACGGGTAGCCTAACCCGAGTCCCTGAGCATTTCAAGACATTGGGCTAGCTGCACCCCCAAGCATCAAGGAAGAAGCGCCGCCTTCTGGTGGCCGGCTGGCTCATACGGCCGGCTGCCAGAAGACGGCCTCAAGACGGGCCGACTCCTAGCATGCAAGCGGCCTCCAGAGAGGCCGGTTCCTAGCAGGCGGCCCGCGGCGCTCTCAAAGTCTACGCCCCCATTAAGAAGATAAGACAGGATGTGGCTATAGCGTAGCCCATCAGCCGCATATCCAGGGCACGGCGTGGCCACAGTGCCCCGTACAGACGGAGATCTCCGCGCGACACGACACTGTTGCCACTCCACCCTTGACGTCACCCCTGTCAGGCGGAACCCTGCTCCCACGACGGCCTGTCGGTACGGCCTGCAGGCGGCGGGCCCTACCGGGCAGCGAGAGCCCGGAGGGTGGCAGAGCCTGACCAGTCGGACCCGAGGGAGGCCGGCCTCTAGCAGGCGGCCCACTCCTCCCTCGGGGTCCGTGCGCCATTAACTAGACGAGACATGGTGTGGCTACAACGATCTCCCACCAGACGGCGGTACTGTAGCCACGCCCCCCCGACCAAGCATGCGTCATTAACCTTACGGCTATAGTAAGAAGCCGCCGACCAGACCCGCAAGCGGCGGAGGCGGCCTGTCGGCTCCGCATCAGACCAGTCGGCAGGGCCCACCAGGCGGCGGGTCCCAGCAGCCGGCGGAGAAGCCGGCGACAAGAGACACTGACAGCCGGGTCCAACACCCGGCCAGATTACCATTGTACCCCTGGGGGGTAGGCCTATATAAACCCCCCAGGGCACCCATGCAAAGGGTTCCCAACCTATTAGACCTAGACTCATACATAGAGAGAGGAGAGAGCTAGCCCTGCTTTCTCCTACCTCTAGCATACAACTCAAGGAGCACCATTGTACTCACTAGTGCCTTAGTGATCATGCGGAGACCCTGCAGAGCAGGACTAGGGGTGTTATATCCTAGGAGAGCCCCGAACCTGGGTAAAGTACGCCGACGTTCGTGTCTACGCCTCATCCCGCTTCCGGGCACCGGCGACGTTCTACTCGCTCCCACAATGATAAGCCATCCCTTGGGATATGTCGCACCCAACCCCCGACATTTGGCGCCCACCGTGGGCGAGGTGCACCGTCGTCCGAAGACCTGCTCTGGACGGGAAACCTGTTCCTTCCTGGTGAGCGCAGCCAGCCCGGCACGCCAGACGGCGTCTGCGCCGACGTGGTGCGCGGCACGGAGGACGCCTGCGCGGCGAGCTGCCTCGGCGATCTTGTTGGCGAGATTCGCCTCTCCGACGAGCCCGCATCTGACACGGGCACAGATGGCCCCGAGAGCCGCCTCATCAGCCTCCTCGACCAGCTCCACGTCGTCAGCGAGCCTGCGGTGGACTTGGAGTCGGTTGGTTCCACCGACCCGATGCTTGTCGACTCCGACACGGCGTCGCTCGACGCGTTCCCCACCAACATGGTGGTCTACGATGAGCCGCTTCCTTGCGAGGACGGCGGCGGAAGCACCATCACAGAGGTGCTAGTCATTAGCCATGGCGAGTGCTCAGGCGGGGACAGTGCTCGAGACCCGCTCAAGGCGGCGTTGCAAGACCTGACTGCGCCCATCCTAGAAGACACCGACGCCGAGATGCTGGAAGCACGCCGCGTCTAGCTCATCGAGAGCGCCAAGAAGCTAGCCAACATGAGACGGCTTTCGGAGGCTTACCAGCGCGAGATGGACCACGCCGTTGGCGGCACGCCAGCTCCTGGTGGGCCTAGCCGCATCGGCACAGTCTAGCAGCGCGGCGCGGCCATTGCCAGCATGTTCGGGGCAGATCGCCCTGTCTACGCCACGCCCGCGGAGAATATACGAGCGGCCCAGGCGGCGGCAGATGAGATGGACAAGCTCGAAGGCGACGAGCGTCGCCACATGACGGAGCGCGTCCAACGGCTCATTGACGCGGCTGCCGAGCAGCAAGAAGCCGGCTGCCGCGCAGAAGGACCCGGCTAGCGGGTTGGGAACCCGCCCCCTCGCCAAGATCAAGGCACGACATCCCAGACGCTGACTGGTGGCGTCCGCGATAGAAGAGACAAGGAGCCGGCTGCCAGCCGCAGCCGGACTCGCGTCACCATCGAGCGCGACAAAGACGGCCGCCCGAGAGCAGTGGAACGACGGGACGACTGTCCGCTTCCCCCTCCCCGCAGGGAGAGGCATGTTTCCCTGCCGCCTATTGACCACCCGACACTCGGCGACCGCCTTCGCCGCCGGGAAGGAGTCGGAGAGAACGATGCCTGCCACCGGATCGACCGCCTCAATCGATCCCTGGCGCTAGATGTAACACCCACGATGCGGCTATATCTCCCACGTGTCGAGGCACGACTTAGAGGCATAACCGCATTGTGGTTTTGTCGCAAGAAGGGACATCTTCACACAATTCAATGTAGTGAACAAGAATGGGATACAGAGTTGGCTTACAATCGCCACTTCACACAACACATAAATAAATCATACATCATTCAAAGTACACACATAGACCGACTACGGTCAGATCAAATGAAAAGAAGATAACCCCAAATGCTAGATCCCCGATCGTCCCAACTGGGCTCCACTACTGATCATCAGGAAACGAAACATAGTAACGACCAAGGTCCTCGTCGAACTCCCACTTGAGCTCGGTTGCATCACCTGCACTGGTATCGTCGACACCTGCAACTGTTTTGGAAGTATCTCTGAGTCACGAGGACTCAGCAATCTCACACCCGCGAGATCAAGACTATTTAAGCTTATGGGTAGGAGAAGGTAGTGAGGTGGAGCTGCAGCAAGCACTAAGCATATATGGTGGCTAACATACGCAAATAAGAGCTAGAAGAGGAGCAACGGAACGGTCGTCAACTAGTAATGATCAAGAAGTGATCCTGAACTCCTACTTACGTCAAACATAACACAAGACCGTGTTCTCTTCCCGGACTCCGCCAAAAAGAGACCATCACGGCTACACACACAGTTGATGCATTTTAATTAAGTCAAGTGTCAAGTTCTCTACAACCGGACGTTAACAAATTCCCATCTGCGACATAACCGCGGGCACGACTTTCGAAAGATAATACCCTTGAGGGGTGTCCCAACTTAGCCCATCACGAGCTCTCATGGTCAACGAAGGATATTCCTTCTCCCGGAAGACTCGATCAGTCTCGGAATCCCGGTTACAAGACATTTCGACAATGGTAAAACAAGACCAGCAAAGCCGCCCGATGTGCCGACAAATCCCGATAGGAGTCGCACGTATCTCGTTCTCAGGGCACACCGGATGAGCCAGACGTCGGGTTGGCATAGACCCTGGTTGCCCAGGGGGCACCGGACATCGCTCGGTTTGGACCAGCACTCGAATGAGCACTGGCCCGGGGGGGGGGGAGTAAATAAAGATGACCCTCGGGCTCTGGAAACCCAAGGGAAAAAGGCTTAGGTGAGGCAAATGTAAAACCAAGGTTGGGCCTTGCTGGAGGAGTTTTATTCCAAGCGAACTGTCAAGGGGGTCCCATAAATCACCCAACCGCGTAAGGGACGCAAAATCAAGGAACATGTATCGCCCACGGTGCAGCTATATCTCCCACGTGTCGAGGCACGACTTAGAGGCATAACCGCATAGTGGTTTTGTCGCAAGAAGGGTCATCTTGACACAATCCCATGTAATGAACAATAATGGGATAAAGAGTTGACTTACAATCGCCACTTCACACAATACATAAATAACATCATACATCATCCAAAATACAGTCATATAGACCGACTACGGTCAAAATCCAGATGAAAATAAGACAACCCCAAATGCTAGATCCCCGATCGTCCCAACTGGGCTCCACTACTGATCATCAGGAAAAGACACATAGTAACGACCACGTTCCTCGTTGAACTCCCACTTGAGATCGACGCCATCATCTGCACTAGCATCGTCGGCACCTGCAACTGTTTTGGTAGAATCTGTGAGTCACGGGGACTCAGCAATCTCACACCCGCGAGATCAAGACTATTTAAGCTAGTGGGAAAAGGTGGTGCAGAGAGGTGGAGCTACAGTGGCAAAAGCATATATGGTGGCTAACTTGCGCAAAAGAGAGCGAGAAGAGAAGCAATGGAACGGACGTCATCTAGCAATGACCAAGAAGAGGTCCTGAACACCTACTTACGCCATACATAACAGAGACCGTGTTCACTTCCCGGACTCCGCCGAGAAGAGACCATCACGGCTACACACGCAGTTGATGAATTTTAAATTGGGTCAAGTGACAAGTTATCTACAACCGGACATTAACAAATTCCCATCTGCCTCATAACCGCGGGCACGGCTTTCGAAAGATAATACCCTGCAGGGGTGTCCCAACTTAGCCCATCATAAGCTCTCACGGTCAACGAAGGATAAACCTTCTCCCGGAAAGACTCGATCAGTCTCGGAATCCCGGTTTACAAGACATCTCGACAATGGTAAAACAAGACCAGCAAAGCCACCCGAATGTGCCGACAAATCCCGATAGGAGCTGCACATATCTCGTTCTCAGGGCACACCGGATGAGACATCCTACGAGTAAAACCAGACCTCGAGTTTCCAGGAGGGGGCCCCGCAGTCTGCTCAGTTCGGACCAACACTCGAAGGAGCACTGGCCCGGGGGGGTTAAAATAAGATGACCCTCGGGCTCGCGGAAACCCGGGGAAAAAGGCTTAGGTAGCAAATAGTAAAACCAAGGTTGGGCTTTGCTGGAGGAGTTTTATTCAAGGCGAACTGTCAAGGGGGTCCCATCAATCACCCGACCGTGTAAGGAACGCAAACTCAAGGAACATAATCCCGGTATAACAGTAACTAGGGCGGCAAGAGTGGAACAAAACACCAGGCATAAGGCCGAGCCTTCCATCCTTTACCAAAATATATAGATGCATTAATTAAATAAGAGATATTGTGATATCCCAACATATCCATGTTCCGACATGGAACAAACTTCAACTTCACCTGCAACTAGCAACGCTATAAGAGGGGCTTAGCAAAAGCGGTAACTTAGCCAAACAACGGTTTGCTAGGAAAGGATGGTTAGGGCTGACATGGCTACAATGGGAGACATGATATAGCAAGTGATAGGTAGCGGAGCATGGCAATAGAGCGAACAACTAGCATAGCAAAGATAGAAGTGATTTCGAGGGGTGGTCATCTTGCCTGCAAGATTCTCAGAGTTGTCGAAAGCTTGATCCTCGTAAGCGTACTCGACAGGTTCCTCGTTCACGAACTCGTCTCCCGGCTCTACCCAAGACAAGAACACAAACAAACGGAACCACAATCAACAACGAGAAATGCACAAGCAACATGATGCAAAACATGTATGATATGCAAGATATGATATGCGATGCATATGCGTGCTCCGGAAGGAAAATGATGAACAAGGCAGTAACTTGGCAAACCAAGCATGCCACTGGAAAGATGAGATGATTTCGGTCGAAATCGATATAAAGATCACCGGAATCGGATGCACGGTTTGCAAATGGCGAGCAAAACAAGAATGACACGAATCTGCGGTAAACAGCAAGATAGCACTTAAAATGCAACAAGTAACAATGCTACAGCACCCCAACATAGCAAGAAAGCACATGGAAGTAAACTACAGGAGATGCTTGACAAAATATGAACACTGAGCTACTGCTAGTTCACAACATATCAAGCTCAAATAAGCATGGCAAAAGAGCAAAAGATTACAGGTTCACAGACTTAGTGAAATTACTGGACATGTCTGAAACAGCATCAGGTAGCAATGTTCAGAGCACGAAATCAACATGCTACAGGAACTTAACATAGAAAATAAAGGCATGGTATTATTCTACTAAATTCACATGACAAAAGTCCCTTACTGACCATAAGCCAAAAAGGACCAGAAGATATGATGGCAAGCATGTAAACATCGCAAGTTTCGTTATCAGGTTTCAGACTTAGCAAAAAACAGAGCATGGCAGAAATAATAATATGTAGACCTGTTTGTGAGCTTGATGCACTCACTACGGAGCAACGCATGACAAACCAAGCACACCTACAGCAAGATGGCATGTTTATGAAGCTAACCATGGCAAGAACAATTGCATAGCATGTATGGATCAACTACACTAAGCTTGGCAAAAATGCATATCATGTTAAGAATCTGCCAGAAATATTTTATAGCAAAAGTAGAGCGAGATTGAGTCATGCTAAGGCACTCCATAATTGCAAACAATTGCAGTAATGTATCAACTACAACTATATCTACAAAACATCCTTACTGAACATCTCCAAAATATGCATGGATCTCTCTGTAGCATCAACTTTACATGGCAACAAAATTACAGCAGACAAAGACTTAGAGAAATCACTAAGTCCCTGAAATCAGAAATATTACGGGGCCTAATTTGCATGCTTATGCTAGTCACCACAGAGATCACAAAAATACATGGACTATACCACTGGAAAGATGGCATGGCATAATTCAAAACACATGTAGAGCTCATGCTCAAAAGATGCACAGAATAAATAATACAAAAATGACAAATCTCCAAGTTCTGCTAAGAACCAGAGATTAACAGCAACTAGCCCTCTTCCAATGAATATTTGGGAATCAAGATGACCTCTAATGAACATCGTGCAATTTAACAAAATGAAGAGCATCACAAGGCGAACAATTTGACATATTACACACGCGAATCGGAGCTACATGCACAGAGTTATCGCAACTCGAACAGGAGCACATGCTGAAGAAGTTTCATGACTTAGAGAAAAAAAGCTAGGGTTTCGGGAGGTCAACGCTCACCAGAGAGATCTGGATCGGGGATCCTCGGGCTCGGGACTCCGGTGGGTGGCTCGCCGGCGGGAGGAGAGGAGAGGCCGGCGGGGCCTCTGGCGGAGGGAGGAGGCGGCGAGCCAGAGGGGAGGCCGGCCGGCGGCGGCGCACCCGAGGGCGGCGGCGGCGGCGAGGAAGACTGGCAGGTCGGCGGG
>NC_057808.1:17892500-17902082 GCF_018294505.1 Triticum aestivum | reverse complement strand
GTGGCGCGACGCCACTGGCCGGGAGCGGCGGCGCGTTTTGTCCGGCGGCGGCTGGACACGTCCGCCCGCGGGGAGGCGATTTAGGGTTATGGGAGACTGCGATTCCGTTTCCGGGATGCCCACATATAAATAGGTAGAGGGAGCTAGGAGACTCCAAATGAGGTGCGGTTTTCGCCCACACGATCGTGATCGAACGACCTAGAGAATGGAAGAGAGTTTGGTGGGTTTTGGGCTGGTTTTGGAGGGGGTTTTTGCTGGACACTCAAATGAACATAGCGGATGCCCGGTTAACCGTTGGAGTACCAAACGACCTCCGAATGGAACGAAACTTGACCGGTAGTCTCCGGGTGGTATAAGAAGACCACTTGACAAGCCTCGGTCCATTCCGAGAAAGTTTGACACACGCACACGAAAGAAAACTAGAGGGGTGCACCGGAGGAGATAGGAGCGCCGGATTGGAAAACGGACAACGGGGAAAATGCTCGGATGCATGAGACGAACACGTATGCGAATGCAATGCGCATGATGACATGATATGAAAATGCATGACATGAAAAAATACAAAACGAAAGACAAAACCCGACAACGGAGGGAAAAACATAACACATAGCCGGAAATGGCAAGAGTCGGAGTTACAAATATGGCAAGTTACATGCGGGGTGTTACAGAACATAACACCGGTATGACGGAAACTAGGGCGGCAAGAGTGGAACAAAACACCAGGCATAAGGCCGAGCCTTCCACCCTTTACCAAGTATATAGATGCATTAATTAAATAAGAGATATTGTGATATCCCAACAAAGTTCATGATATCCATGTTCCAACAAGGAACAAACTTAAAATTCACCTGCAACTAGCAATGCTATAAGAGGGGCTGAGCAAAGCGGTAACATAGCCAAACAACGGTTTGCTAGGAAGGGTGAAAAGGTTAGAGGCTGACATGGCAATAAGGGAGGCATGATATAACAAGTGGTAGGTAGCGCAACATAGCGATAGAGCGAACAACTAGCAAGCAAAGATAGAAGTGATTTCGAGGGTATGGTCATCTTGCCTGAGATCCCGCAAGGAAGAAGAACGAGTCCATGAAGAAGACAAACGGACGTTGTCGAACGAATCCTCACAACTCCAGAACGAAACCGAAGCTAACGAGAGAAGCCAACCGGAAAGAAGCAAACAACATGGTAAACAATCATCACATGAACAAGGCATGATGCACAATCAAGTATGATGCATGTCCGGTTTAAAGCGGCATGGCATGGCAAAGTGCACAAACAATACTACAAATTAAGTGGAGCTCAATATGCAACGAGTTGCATATTGACGAAACACCACATCAATTATTTAGTTCTCTCTTGTTTATGTACCCAACAATATTAAAAGTTATTAACAATGGCAAGGGGTGAAGCATATGATATCTACCTATCTAGGCAAGTTTAAATGGGGCCGGAACAACAAACAACAATTCCGGAAAATCCCTATATGTCTTTTAGCAATTTAAAGCGAACAACAATTTTAAACATTTCAATTGTTGTTATCATGATGCGGATGACATATGCATGTTTTAAGCAATTTTATGAAAACGTTGACATGAGCATGTTATGAAGCATTTGTCACCGTGGCGGAACGAAAGGGGTGCCACGGCAACTACAACAGAAATGGTGCCACGGCAACATTCCGATGATCCGACAACTCATTGAGACACCGGTGCAAAAGAGAAAGTGTGCGGATGTGCGGAACATGCAAAAGATGGTGGGGCGATCCTGGTTATCGGGCATGGAAAACGAGGAGGAATGTGCATAAAGCAAACGGGCACGGTGCAAATATACGGTTCAACTCAGACAACATGCATTCGTCCATGGGTCATCGTCTCGGCGGTTATACCTTTGAAGCGTGCATTTCGGGGCGTTTCAAAATCGTCGAGGGAAGTAGTCGTTCACGGGTCGTAGGGGAAGTAGTCGTACACGTTTCATAGTTGTACACACTCCGTAGATGTTCGGGGTCACGTCAAGGAACTTGACGTCCACGGGGTCTTCGAGGTCGACGGTAGTGGTACACACGTTGTTGGGGTACTTGTCAGTCCGGTCTTGGCGACGGTAGTTGTACACGGGTCGTAGACGTCCGGTGCGGTACTTGGTGAACCAAAGGTGTACTTGGCAGTCTCCAGACTTGCCGGTCTCGGTTCTTGCGACGGTAGTGGTACACATTCTTCAGGCGAACGTGGGTGTAATGGTACTTGGCGAAACGAGGGGTGCACCGGGCATTGGCGTGCAGAAGGCACTTGGAGCAGAGAAGCCATCGGGCTGCTATTTGTTCAAAACAAGCTGAACCAGGGGAGGTCAAGGTAGCAGCGGTGGCAGCAGAGTTGGCCGGAGGGGGACGGCTCAGGCAGGAGCTCCATAGCACGAGGAGGAGGCCGACGAAGATGCAACAGACGATGGGCGCAGGCGTCGAACTTGCTGAAACCGGTCGCGGGAGGTCGCCAGGGTCCCGTTCCTGCCAGTTCAAAGCGGAGGCAGGCCGACGGACTTGGGGCTCGGGCAGCGGCAAGGAGGCGATGGTGGTGGTCAGCGGCAGGAAGCGGTCACCGGGCTTGTGGTGACAACGACGACGAACAGAGGCGCCCGGAGAAGCAGCCGTCCGGCGATGGAGCAGAGGCGTCCATGGCCAGCGACCCAAGGCGTCGAAGATGGCCGGATCCGGGCCAGCTCGGGTTGGGGAGGCGAGGTAGCAGGCCGATGGCGGGGCTTGGCGCAGGGGAGGTCGAGGTCGCTGGCAGCAGAGGCTACGACGCGGCCGGGCTTCGGCCGTCAACAGCTCTGGTGGCCGGGACGGTCGATGGAGGAGGTGAACGGCGGGTCGGGGACGAGGCCAGACGTGAGGACGAGGCGAAGGAGGAGCTGCAGAGGAGCGGCTGGAGATGGAAGGGGGCGCGACGGCGGCGAGGAGGCCGACGGGGCTCCGGCCTGGTTCTCTTCTCCGACAAGGGCAGAGCGCGGGTCTCGCACTGGAGGCGCGTGGATGCGGGAGCGAGGGGATCGGGCGTGATGCGGGTGAGGCGGCGGGCACGGGAAACGAGAGGGAGAGATGGGGATCGAGAGGAGAGCGAGGGGTCGAGGGAGGGAAGTGGATTGGGAGAAGGGTTAGCGCTGCCCTCTCCCTGCGTGACGGCGCTCGGGAGGGAGATGGGGATCGAGCAGGAGGCTCTCCCCTGGCGCTAGGGTTAGCGAGGGAGAGAGGCTGGGCTGGCCTTCGGTCGCCTGGGGGCCCAGCTGGATCTTGGGCCACTTCGGATGGAAGGGAAAAACCAGGAGGCCTGCTTGGCTGGCCAAAAGAAAGAAAAGGGGTTTCTTTTCCATATTTCAGACAAAGAAAAGAGCCAAGGGATTTATTTGGAGGTTCAATTAAACCTGAAGTTAACTGAAATGGCAAGTGACTACTTTGACATAATTTCGAAGCTCCACAACTAGATTTGGAGCAAGGGGAGAAGGATGGAGGATTTAAATAATTTAGAGACGAGAGGAGTTTCAAATGCAAGTGTGTTATGGTCAATTCCAAATTAATGGAATATTTACTATAGCTCCCTGATAATATTGAGAGACTTCGAATATGTTTTAAAGAGAAATCACCATGTGAATTCCCTCGATTTAAATGAATCAAGGATCCATGCAATTTATGTAAGTGAGTTTTAGTTGGTTTGTGAAATTGATGGCATGATGACATGATGCAATGCAAATGATGCTATGAAGAATACAACGAACAAAGCAAATCACACGATGAATCTCGGGAATACATGGAAGGCATCTGGAGCGTCGGTCTTGGGGCGTCACACTAGAAGAAGAAGACGCATTGAGTCCGCCTTGTTTTGGCCCCCGCATCCGAGACGAGCCCTTCCCCAAAGGATTCACGCTTCCAAGAGATACGCCCAAGTACACTGGCTCCGTGAAGCCGGAAGACTGGCTGGTCGACTACTCCACGGCCGTCAACATAGCATACGGAAACAAGCGAGTTGCCGTGAAGTACGTCCCGCTCATGCTCTAGGGCACAGCCCGGACATGGCTGAACAGCCTGAAGCCCCGCAGCATCAACAGCTAGGTAGATTTCATCGAAGCCTTCATTGGCAACTTCACCAGCACGTACAAGCGGCCGCCCAAGCCTCGCCAGCTCTCTTTGTGCGTCCATGGCCCCAACGAATCAACTCGCGACTACCTCACGCGTTGGGCTGAGCTGCGCAACTCTTGCGAGGGCGTGCATGAGGTGCAGGCCATTGAGTACTTCATTGCCGGGTGCCGAGAAGGCACCCTCCTCAAGCACCGGCTCCTTTGCGACAAGCCGGCGACCCTCGACGAACTGCTGATCATAGCAGACAAGTACGCCACGGCCAAGTCCTCCATGAAGGCGGAGATCCATGTTGACGCATCTGGCAAAGTAGCTCCTCAAGCTCCTAGGACTCCGGCTGGTGACACCAGTAGGCGTCAGCAACAGAATGACAATAAGCGCAAGGCCACGCAGCTGGCTTCCACAAGCCGGCAGGTGGCGACAGATGAAGACCAGCAGCCGGAAGGGCAGCCTCCTCCCAAGCGTCAGAAGGGCGGCAAGCCCAACTGGTTGCCTGCCTTCTCGTACGAGCAGACTCTCGATGCACCCTGCAAGTTTCATAGCGGTGCGAAGCCGTCCAACCACACCACTTGGAAATGCCACTGGCTCACCAGAATCGCCAAGGGTGACGGACTCCTGCCTCCTCCGCCTGCCGGCCCGCCGCCTCCTCCTCCCCAGCAGCCGGCGGTTTGGCCAGTGGGCGCAATACAAGATGAGTATCCTGAAGAGCATGGAGCTTATGTCGTGTTCACCAGCGTGGCCGACGATAAGCATAGCAGACGGCAGCGGCAACAAGAAGTACATGCAGTAGCATCAGAGACCCCCGAGTTCATGCATTGGTCTGAGAAGCCTATCAGTTGGAGCAGAGCTGAGCACCCGGAGGTGATGCCCTCTCCTGGTTCTTATGCCTTGGTCTTGGATGCCACCTTCGCAACAGAGAGGCGGGCTGCTCGCTTCTCCCGAGTTCTGATAGATGGCGGCAGCAGCATCAACATCCTATACCGTGACACTATGGAGAAGTTGGGAATCAAGCAGAAGCAGCTTCAGCCTAGTCGGACTGTATTCCATGGCATAGTCCCTGGCCTTTCCTGCTCACCAATCGGCAAGATCCAGATAGATGTCCTCTCCGGAGACAAAGATCACTTCCGCCGAGAGCCAGTCTGGTTTGAGGTGGTGGACCTTGAGAGCCCCTATCATGCGCTACTTGGCCGGCCTGCTCTGGCCAAGTTCATGGCGGCCCCCCACTATGCTTACCTCAAGATGAAGATGCCAAGCACCAAGGGAATCCTGACCATAGTCGGAGACTACAAGAAGTCGTCCACCTGTGCGGCAGACAGCAGCCGGCTAGCCTAGTCCCTCGTGATTGTAGCAGAGAAGCGGCTCCTTGACCGGGTTGTGGCGATGGCAGGCAAGCAGCCGGAAATATCGCCGAACCCCAAGGAATCAGAAGCCGAGGGCTCGTTCAAACTGGCGAAAGAAACAAAGAAGATACCCTTGGACCCGGAGCACCCAGAGAGGCATGCTGTCATAGGTGCAAACCTTAACAGCAAATAGGAAAGCGAGCTCGTCGATTTCCTCCGTGAGAATCGGGACATCTTTGCATGGTCTCTTAAGGACATGCCGGGTGTTCCGACAGATTTCGCCGAGCACAAGCTACATGTACGACCTAATGGCAAGCCAGTCAGGCAGCCCTTGTGCCGCCTATCAGAAGAGAAGAGAAGAGTCGTTAGAGAAGAGATATCCCGGCTTCTGGCAGCCGACTTCATTATGGAAGTATTCTTCCCAGAATGGTTAGCCAACCCAGTCCTTGTCCTGAAGAAGAATAAGCAGTGGCGCATGTGTATCGATTATACCAGCCTCAACAAAGCTTGCCCCAAAGATCCCTTTGCTTTGCCAAGAATAGACCAAGTGATAGACTCCACAGCCGAATGCGAGCTGTTGAGTTTTTTGGATGCATACTCAGGGTATCATCAGATCAAGCCGAACCCGGCCGATAGGCTGAAGACCACCTTCATCATACCATTCGGAGCCTTCTGCTACATGACCATGACGTTCGGCTTGAGGAATGTCGGCGCCACGTTTCAGCATTGCATGCAGAAGTGTCTCCTCAAGCAACTCGGCAGAAACGCCCACGTCTATGTGGACGACATTGTGGTGAAGACGGAGAAGCGTGGCATGCTGCTAGAAGACCTCAAGGAAACCTTTGAAAACTTGCGCCGCTTTCAGACCAAGCTCAACCCGGAGAAATGCATCTTTGGAGTACCAGCCGGCCAGCTTCTTGGTTTCCTGGTCTCAGAACGCGGCATAGAGTGCAACCCTGTGAAGATCTAGGCCATCAAGAGGATGGAGGTGCCCACCCGACTGCTGGACGTGCAAAAGTTCACCGGCTGCTTGGCATCCATCAGCCGTTTCATCGGTCGGCTGGGCGAGAAGGCTCTTCCCCTGTACCAGCTCATGAAGAATACCACTTTTTTTGAGTGGAACGACAAGGCGGATGAAGCTTTTCTCCAGCTCAAGAAGATGTTGACCACTCCGCCTGTCCTGGCGGCTCCGGCTGCTAAGGAGCCCATGCTTCTCTACATCGCTGCCACCAGCCGGGTGGTCAGCACAGTCATAGTTGTGGAGCACAAGGAAGACGGCAAAGCATTACCAGTCCAGAGGCCGGTGTATTACCTGAGTGAAGTGTTGGTCACCTCCAAGCAGAACTACCCCCACTATCAGAAGATGTGCTATGGCGTGCATTTCGCTGCCAAGAAGCTGAAGCCATACTTCCAAGAGCACCCAATCACTGTGGTCTGCACTGCTCCACTTGCTGAGATCATTGGAAGCCGAGATGCTTTGGGTCGAGTGGCCAAATGGGCCATAGATTTGCCCCCCTACGCCATCTACTACCAGCCTCGCACCGCCATCAAGTCCCAAGCACTAGCCGACTTCCTCGTTGAATGGGCCGAGACCCAGTATTTGCCGCCAGCGCCGGACTCCACCCATTGGCGGATGCACTTTGATGGTTCCAAGATGCACACCAGTTTGGGAGCCGGCATCGTCCTCACCTCTTCCAAAGGCGAAAAGCTCATATATGTGTTGCAAATCCACTTTGCCGCCTCCAACAACATAGCTGAATACGAAGCACTCATACACGGTTGCAAGCTACCGCTTCCTCGTCCAGCAACTCAGTGGGTACTTTCAAGGGTGCGAGTTCCTCCATGTGCCACGAAACGACAACGAGCAAGCAGAGGCTTTAGCATGGATCGGCTCCACCCGGCAAACAATACCAGCCGGCGTCGCCCTACAGCGCCTCCTCAAGCCGTTTGTCAAGCCGTCGCCAAAATCAGACTCCATCTTCGTGCCGGCTCCTCCTGAAGCAGTCGGATCCGACTTGAGGACCCCAGCAGCCGGCGTGGGGACTTCGGCAGGCGGCTCGGGGCTGCAGCAGTCACACCCGGCTCAGGGACTTCTGAACCCAGCTCGGGGACTGCAGCAGTGGGCCCGAGGACTTCATCGACACAACAAGCGGCAGCCGACTCCAACCCGCCGCCTCCCGGCCCAACCGCCCTCATGCAAGTAGTAGTCCTCGCAGTCAAAGAAATAGCAGCACCTTCATGGGCGCAGCCGATCCTCAACTTTCTGGTTAACAAAGAGCTGCCGACTGATGAGATCTCGGCCCGACAAGTGCAACGTCGGGTAGCAGCATACACCATTGTCAACAGAGAACTTGTGAGGCGCAGTGTCACTGGTGTGTACCAGCGCTGCGTGGAGCCGGAGAAAGGCCAAGCAATCCTCAAAGATATCCACCAAGGCGAGTGTGGTCACCATGCGGCTTCAAGATCACTTGTTGCCAAAGCATTCCGCCATGGTTTTTTCTGGCCGACTGCTCTAGAAGATGCCAAAGACTTAGTCCAGAAATGTAAGGGGTGCCAGAAGTTCCACTCCAAGCTGCATCTGCCGGCTTTTGCACTCAAGACTATCCCCATTGCCTGGCCCTTTGCCGTATGGGGGCTGGACATGGTGGGACCATTCAAGACAGCATGCGGCGGCATGACTCATCTTCTTGTCACCGTGGACAAATTCACCAAGTGGATAGAAGCAAAGCCAATCAAGAAGTTGAACGTTCCGACTGCTTTGACTTTCATCACTGACATCACCATTCGTTATGGCATACCACATAGCATCATCACCGACAACGGCACAAACTTTGCCAAAGGCGCCTTGGCTCGTTTCTGCGCGATGTAGGGCATCCGACTGGACTTAGCGTCCGTTGCCCATCCGCAGTCAAACGGCCAAGTGGAGCGAGCAAATGGCCTCATTTTGCCCGGCATCAAGCCCCGACTGTTCGAGCCTCTGGAGCGTTCGGCTGGCTGTTGGCTCGATGAGTTGGCGGCCGTCCTCTGGAGCTTGCGCACAACTCCGAACAAGTCAACCGGCTTCACGCCTTTCTTCCTCGTCTACGGTGCCGAAGCCATCATCCCGACAGACATAGAATTTGACTCCCCTCGTGTCACCATGTACACCGAAGAAGAGGCAAAAGAAGCACGAGACGGCGTTGATCTGCTAGAAGAGGGCCGGCTGTTGGCACTCAGCCGGTCCACCATCTACCAGTAGAGCCTACGCCGATACTACAATCGGAAGGTCAAGCCAAGATCCTTCCAAGAGGGAGACCTTGTGCTCCGGCTGATCCAGCAAACAGCCGGCCAACACATGCTCTCGGCACCTTAGGAAGGCCCCTTCATCATCAGCAAAGTTTTGGGCAACGACTCCTACTACCTGATCGATGCTCAGAAGCCTAGAGCACGCAAGAGAGACGACTCCGGCAAGGAGACAGAGCGGCCATGGAAAGCAAACCTCCTTCGAAGATTTTACAGTTAATGCAGTATGTACCATGCTACCTTTTTTATTATGTATGAAGACTCCGGGTCCCCCGAGAAGAGCTCGGGGGCTACCCTCCTTTATCTATATGATAAGTATTATGTCTATGAATGTGTTATTTCATTATTCCGCCTGGCACCAGGTTCGACCAGTCGGCCCGGGGGCTCGCCGCCTTGCACTACTAGAATCAGGATCTTTGCCGTCAGCCATGTCTTTGCCGTCCGCTAGCTGACAGCAAAGACCTTCTTTGCTGTCAGCTCAATAGAAGCTGACGGCAAAGACTTGGCTGATGGCAAAGATTGTATTTACCGTCAGCCAAGTCTTTGCCGTCCTCCAGCGGACGGCATATAGTCTTTGCCGTCCGCTAGCGGACGAGAAAGAATGAGGGTGGCCCACTACCGACAACCACCTAACGGACACTATCTTTGCCGTCCGCTAGCAGACGGCAAAGAAAGTGGCCAAGCTAACGGCCGTTAGCTAGGATCTTTGCCGTCTGCTGGCGGACGGCAAAGAACCGTGCCCTAACTAAAATCCATATCGACGCCCACCCGCGCCCCACATCTGTCCCCTCTCTCTCTCCACCCGCACCCGAGCCGCCGCCGCCCCGCACCATCCCGCCCCCG